>NW_026879642.1:0-27786 GCF_032173495.1 Musca vetustissima | reverse complement strand
GCTTTAAAGCACCCATGCTTCAGATCCGTATAACAACACGGGTAGTATCAGCGTCTTGTAGAGTGTGAGTCTGGCGGGAGGTGGCCTTGGTTTTGAGTTGTTTGCTCAGACCATAGTAGCATTGGTAGGTCATACTATCCTTCTCCGAATTTCAAAACTGATGTCATTCGTTTTATTTATGGCGGTACCAATGTGTATAAAATTTTTTACTACCTCTAAGCTGTAGTTCCCAAGTTCCACAGTTGGTCCGAGTCTACTGGACGTCTAGCGCGTTGATACCATCAGCTTGGTCTTTCCGCCGTTTACTGCCAGACCCACTTTGGCAGACTCTTTCTCAATTTGTTCAAAAATGGCTGTTAACGCTCTCAATGTTCGACTCATTATGTCGATGTCATCGGCGTAGGCGAGTAACATGTGTTTTTGTGGTGTACAGGATGCCATTTCTGTTCACTTTTGCCTCTCGTAGGATGTTGAAAAAGTCACACGACAAACTATCACCTTGTCTGAATCCTCGTTCGGTATTGAAGGGCTCCAATAGGTCCTTTCCTACTTTAACTGCTGACCTTGTGCCACTTAAAGTTATCCTGCATAGCCGTATTAATTTTGCAGGAATGCCGAACGTAGACATGGCTTTAAACATCTCTGAACGGTTGGGCTGTCGAATGCGGCTTTATAGTCGACAACTAGGTGGTATGTGTCGATGTGTTTTGGGTCTTTTCCAGGATTTGGTACAGGGTGAAAATCTGGACAATGGTGGATTTGCCAGGTCGGAAGCCGCATTGGTATGGTCCTATGATGTCATTGACCATTGGTTTCAGTCGTTCACACAGCACACTGGATAGAACATTATATGCGATGGGAAGGAAACTTATTCCTCTATTGTTGGCACATATCCTCTTGTCTCCTTTTTGTGCACGGGGCACAGGATGCTGAGGTTCCAATCATTGGGCATGCATTTCTCTAGCCAAATTGTATCAATTGGCTGGTGCATGCTCCTGACCAGCATCTGGCCACCAGTCTTGAATAGTTCGGCTGGTAACCCATCGGCTCCTCCTCCCGATAATTCTCCATCACGTTACGTGTTGCTACTGTCTGCAGTAGCATTACGACACTACTGGTCGTACCATGGGATTCTTGGTGGTGGTTTTTGGTACCCTAGTGTTGCTTTTGCTGCAGTTTGTAGGGAGTGGGCAATTCTTCGCCATTGTGCTTCTATACTATTATCGGGACAAGATGTGCTTTCTTCAAGCAGATGGGTAATTTGATCGGAGTAGGCCTCGGCTACCTGTGGTGTGTGCAGCTTTTCGACGTCGAGTTTCCGTGTTGTGTTAGATCGCACTTTTGATGCTACATTAAGACGGGTGCGTGCCTTGGCTGCCACAAGGTAATGGTCCAAATCGATATTCGCTCCTCGGATCGATCGGACGTCTAACTCTGGATGAATGCCTTCCGTCTATCACAACATAATCAATTTGATTTATCATTAATTGATCAGGATAGATCCAGGTGGCCTTGTGTATATCGAGATGCATGAATCTGGTCCTGCTAACTACCATGTTTTTGCTGCCGCGAAGTCAATCAACCTCATGCCGTTGTCGGTTGTTTCTTCATGAAGGCTGAATTTTCCGACGTGGGGCCAAAGATATTTTTCCCTTCCGATTTTTGCATTAAAATCTCCTAGCAGAATTTTTTTTATACAGCGGTAATATGCTGTTTCTAGGCGCTTGTAAAATATGTCTTTGGTCTGTTCATCTTTATCTTCGGTCGGAGCATGGGAGCAAATGAGACTAATGTAGAAAAACTTCGCTATTATTCGGATTATACAGGGCGTAATCGTCTGATTTACTTACGCCTATCCATTTCCATCGCATTTCCTGTAAGGCAATAATATCGGCTTTGTACTTCTTGAGTGCATCCGCCAAAGCGAACATTGCGCCTGTTCTGTACAACGTGCGCATATTCCAAGTGCAGATTCGGAAATACTAATCGGAAATTTATGAAAAATTGAATGTCAAGCATCGAGCAAAATATGTTTAAGATCTATACATATATAAATGGACGTATTAGCAACCGTGGCATCCATCATTTGGTATGCTGCAACACAGTGCGCTATACAAAATTTATCTCGACACAAAGACACGTTATTCTAGGTTCGATTTGGTGCGTTGTGCACTAATTTGTCTTAAGCGGACAAACTTTAGTTATTTGGTACATCATTTTGAAGGATGCTATATCTAACCCTGAAACGTATTCAATCCAATACGCCATGCAATATTTCATGTAAAGCGAACAGACATTGGCTTCTGCATTTGCACCATTTGCATAAAATCAGTCAAAAAATGTATGAGGGAGCTATATCTACATCTGTACCGATTTCAACAACTAAAAGTTAACCAAAATGACATATCTGCTGATAAATTTCGTGAATATAGAACAAGCATAGATTCCTCGGCGCGCTATTTACATAAAATAGGACGAAAATATATATGGGAAATCTGAACCGATTTCAACACAATTTCGCGGACGTCAACATGCAGTAATTTCAATGCGGATGTCAACCTGCAGAAACCTCAATACGGAATTCAAAATTTCTGCGGGAAAAGGTCATACAAGATGCAAATGTAAACAGAAATGACCCTCTGTACTCCAGAAGGAGTTTGCCAAAGTGGTACTGGCTGTAAATGACTAGAAGTCCTAGCTTATGGCATCAGACCAACTGTGCAACTTGAAAACTACAGCTTCGTGGTGGTGAAAGAGTTTACATACCACGGAACCGCCATGGAGTGTTGGAGAGAAAAATATCTATGGGCCTATCTGTGTCGACGGTGAATATCGGCGTCTAGTGAATCATCTATTCGCGGACATCGTCATAGTCAGACATATCGAGCTGCGGCGACTGCGGTGGCCAGATCATGTTTTGAGAATGGAAAAGGATGCTCCAGCTCAAAAGGCATATAAAAGCGAGCCAAGTGATGGTTCACGCAGAAAGAGAAGTGCACGATGGAAAGATCAGGTGGAGGACAACATTTCCAGACATGGTCTTTTATATTGGAAGAGCAGCGCACAAGGCAGTCGCGTTTGGAAATTTTATTAAGCTCTTCTCATGGAACAAATGTTTGGTCCCAAGCTAGCTAATTAAGTAAGATGTTGGGTATTATATAGTCTGTATTTTAGTTAAACATCTATTTTAAATATGCGTTCTAACCTAATATACATATATAAATTCCCATTTTCAAACAAACATATCATATATTTTCTGTCGATTCATTCGAGGAAATTGTGTTATAATTTAAGATCGTTTATTTCACTGCTCTTTTGTTTTGTCTCATCCTTTCTAATTCCGTTTTTTTGCTGGGGTCATTCAACAATAATAATTTCTGATAGTCAGTGGTCGGTCATAGATTTATGACATTAATAAATGTATGCGGATGCGAAGGATATGAGCTAACTCACACATTTGTTTGTGTATTTAGTTTGTATCCTGTCGATACTAAACGATTACTATTGCATAGCAAATGAATGTTAGATATGCTATAACAATACACAGGACATGCAAATAATATACAGAGCATACAAAAAATATACATACACACATAGTTATGTATGTAAAGCATAACTAAACAATAGGCGATTGAAACTAGTTTACAGTAGTTTTCAACTAGTCATGCCATTGGGTCATAAATTTGTCAATACATGGAAGATTTCAAAAACATAGTTAACAGTTTTTATTGTTATTTGAAAATTCGAATCGAATCCCCGACATGTTTGTAATTGAGTGTGTGTGCTTAGTGATTTTAAATATAAACTATAATTTGACTCTAAAAAGATTCCATCAGAATTACAAAAGCGAGCTATTATAGTTTTACGCAATGTGGAAGAGTGGCCAAAATAAAAAAAAACAAGTGAATAAGCGTTAAGTTCGGCCAGGCCGAACTTTGGACACCCTCCACCACAGGTACTAGAAATGAAAATATAGGGAACATACCAAAAAGTGGACCTATACCGACATTTCTATGTAAACTATAATACAAATTTCAGAAATTTTTAATGGATAATTATACCCTCAGCCTTATGGCTAATGAGGGTGTATACAATTTACACCGTGAAAATGTGCCTCATCGAAATATTGGTTCTAGACCCCATGTTTCTTTGGACCAAATCCGTTTCAGAAAATTTACATTTCATCCAAACTTTGCCAATCTTATTATTTCTTCCAAACTTAGTTCAAATTCGAAGAAGGGGAATATCGGTCCACTCCTTCTGGTACCTCCCACACAGGGGCTAGGTTTAAATACGGGTTATAGTTCATATATAGTTCATTATGGAACCTTACGTTCTAGTTTTTTATCTCGATATCCCCCACAGGTGATATAGTTACAACAGAGTCTTAGAACCAAACCCAAAACGCGGAAAAATTTGCATAACTATTTTAATATAAACCAGTAAGGAAAGCAGTAAAGTCGGACGGTGCCGACTATATGATACCCTTCACCACTATGGGTATATTAAACAGGACTATTATCATGAAATTGTATGAAATAAATATGTGATATTTATCTAAATGTGAAACGACCTAGATTTATCCATAAACATGTCATTCAATTGTTACAATGGAACAAAAGTAAGTCGACTTCAAACAAATATCAAAAGGTCATCCGTTGGGCTTGGTCTGTACTTCTAGAAAACCCAACTACGTTATTCTATACCCAGTTTTGTACGTTGTGCAAAATTTGATGTCAATCTAACATATATGAGTAGTTTGATGCACAATTTACTTATATATGGAAGCCATATCCAAATATGAACCGATTTCAACGAAACTTGTCACAGGTTAGGTTATACTGATTTCAGTACGTTTTGTTCCTATAAGCCATATATTGGTTCCTTGGTGCGTCATTTACTTAAAATCAATCTATAATATAAGGGAGCTGTATCTAAATATGCAACATAAGAACTTGGTACATTATTTAGATTAAATCGGACGAATATATATATATAAATCGATTTTCACGAAACTCGGCACACATCATTCCGGCATCAATTCAGTATGTTATGCAAAATTTCGTGCAAATCGAAAGATATATGGGACTTTGGTGCACCATTTACATGAAATCGGACGAAACTATATATGGGAGCTATATCTAAATCTGGACCGATTTTCACGAAACATACCAGACATCATTCTAGGCTCACTTCAGTACGTTATGCCAAATTTCGTGCAAATCGAAAGATATATAATGACTTTGGTGCACCATTTACTTTAAATCGGGCGAAAATATATATGGGAAATATATCTAAATCTGGATCGATTTTCACGAAACATACCAGACATCATTCTAGGCTCAATTTAATACGTGATGCCAAATTTCGTGCAAATCGAAAAATATATAGGTTCGTTGGTACACCATTTACATTAAATCGGACGAAAATATATATGGGAGCTATATCTAAATCTTAACCGATTTTTTCCAATTTCAATAGGGTTCGTCCTTTCATCCAATTCGGATCATAAATGTGACATGTACTTTGCTCACAAAAATACATAGACAGACGGACAGACGGACGGACGGACATGCTTAAATCGACTTAAAAAGTGATTCTATGCTTATTCTCAAAAGGAACCATGGGTCTATCTCGTTTCCTTTTGCCTGTTACAAACATATGCACAAAGACATAATACCCTGTACCACAGTGTGGTGAAGGGTATAATGACACAACCCATTTAGCTATAATGATGGCCCTAGGCACTCGAAATGGCTGGAGTTTTGTATATGAATTTTAAATTATATTTACACATTTATGTTGCAAGTCCCACCTTTTAGTATACCGATCGCTTTTAGCATACCGTGTGTTCGTCCATCTGCCCATTAACATTTGTAAACACGATATAGGCCACATTTATGGAGAAGAGGATTTTACCAAAGAATGATGAAGAGCTAATGAAGATCGGTCAATATTTGCGGGTGAAATGAACCCAGACTTTCATGGTAAATTTTATATTTTATTGCATACATATATACTCGACAGTTTATCCAAAAGGACTGGCGAACCCGCTAAGGGGTAACAATTATGACCAGAAATCACGAAATTATGCATTTGTAAGGGGATCTGTGTAACTGATAAGCATGACTTTTTAATCGTTCAATATTTAACCAGAAAATTGCCCGTGTATAAATGCGGGAACTTATATGGGGATATACTAGAATGTTTAAAGAGATAATGTAAATGTCGCGAAAATTTGCCTGACTAAGTATTATGCTCCGCAGAAAGTTAAAGTAAAGTGGTAGTTGTGTAGGTTATTACATCGTTGGCACCGTCCAACTATTTTGCTCGCCACGCTGGTTTCACATGATATGGATGTTATTAATCATTGCAGACAATGTAAAATGTTGGTTCACGAATAAAGTAATTACGATCGATCTTAGCTATTTTGATGCGCACCTCACAGTCTTGGATTAGATTTTGAAAAAACAGTTTTTTAATAATTCACGCCTGCTGGTCTTTGAAACAATATGTATACCCTTCACCACACTGTGGTACAGGGTATTATGTCTTTGTGCATATGTTTGAACAGGCAAAAGGGAACGAGAGAATATGCATAGAATCACTTTCTGAGTCGATTTATGCATGTCCGCCCGTCTCTCCGTCTGTAGATGTTAAATTGTATACAAAGTACAGGTCGCATTTATTATCCAATTTGGATGAAATTTGGCACAAATCACTTATTTGGGCTAAGTACGAACCCTCTTGAAATTGGTGAAAATCGGTTCAGATTTAGATATAGCTCCCATATATATTTTCGTTCGATATAGGCACCAAAGTCCCTATATATCTCTCGATTTGCACGAAATTTGGCACAGAGTACTGAATTAGGTCCAGAATGATGTGTGTTAAGTTTCCTGAAAATCGGTTCAGTTTTAGATATAGCTCCCATATATAGTTTTGTCCGATTTAATGTAAATGGTACAACAAAGTCCCTATATATCTCTCGATTTATACGAAACTTGACATAGAGTGCTGAATTAAGCCTAGAATGATGTATGTTAAGTTTCGAGAAAATCTGGTCAGATTTAGATGTAGCTCACATATATATTTTCGTCCGATTTAAGGAAATTGGGGCACCAAAGTCCCCATATATCTTTCGATTTGCACGACATTTGACATAGGGTGTGCTAAGTTTCGTTTGCATGGCGTACTAAGTTAAGTCTAGAATGATGAATGATGATGAACCTGCAAATCGTCCGATTTAATGTAAATGTTGCACTAAAATTCCTATATATCTGGCATAGCGTTCTAAATTGAGTAAAGAATGAGGTGTGCTAAGTTTCGAGAATATCGGTTCAGATTTAGATATGGTCCCACATATATATTTTAGTCCGATTTTAGGTAAATGGTGCACCAAACTCATAATGTTTGTCCGATTGACACGAAATTTTGCACAACGTACCATATATATTTCGAACAGGTGTCTGATTGAGATTATATTTTTAACAGTGCGGCAATCTGAGTCGCGCGTATCATGTTTACTATGAATTGAATTCCTTAAATCGGATTGAAATTAAATTTAACATGACATAAAATTGTTAAGATACATATATACAATATAGTGGTGAAGGGTATCACATAGTCGGCCCAGTCCGACTTTACTACTTTCCTTACTGGTTTTTAATTATTTTTTTATTAATAATCAAATAATCAGTATGTTACAATAATATATGAAACGCAATGGTATATAACAACTAAATTACTCTCCCAACATCTGGTTCGTGCTTAAATCTCTTCTTGGCCCACAACTCGCTCCTTCGCTGCTTTCGTCTCCACAAGAAAATTTAAATTTTATTTAAACAATTACCAACAGAAAAATGTATATTTCCCAATAAATAGGTATATTTATTTGCGTACATACTTATGAGATGAACTTAACTACTTGCCAGAAGTTACGCCAAACTAGAAGTGAAAGCCCTTGAAATTTTCACAACTTATTCATTTATTTGCAAAACTTTCGTGGTCCTCGAATAAATAGCAAAGGTAGCCTTCGTCTGGTTCGTGTGGTATAAGTGAGCGTATAAGCGCAAGTGATGCTTTGTGTATGATTGTGAGTGTCAGATAATAAACCAGTAAGGAAAGTAGTAAAGTCGAACAGGGGCGACTATATGATAACCTTTACCAGTTTGGGTATATTCAACAGATGGAATCCTTACAGACGTCGAATTTTTGCAATCTATACTAAATTTTTCATTTGGTCAGATATAAGGTGGCTTTTACAATGGGACAAAATTATATCAATAAATGTAAAGCAAAATATCGAAATCTAATCCGATTTCATCGAAACTTGTCACAGGTTGGGTTGTACTTAAAAATAGGTTATACTAAAATCGGGAGAAAATATTTATGGGAAATCTATCCAAATCTGAACCGATTTCAACAAAACTTTCCACATCCTAGGTTATATTAACTTCAATACGTTGTGCAAAATTTTGTGTCAATCGACCTAACTTTGGGTCTTTGCTGCACTATTTACATAAAATCGGACGAAACTATATAGGGGAGCTATATCCGAATCTGAACCGATTCCTACAAAACTTGGCACACGTTAGGCTAAACTAATTTCAGAACGTTTTGCAGAATTTTGTAACATACCATCCAACTTTAGGTCTTTAGGACGAAACTATATATAGGAGCTATATATAAATCAGAACCGATTTGAACAAAACTTGCCACACGTTATGTTGTTGTAACTTCACAACGTTGTGCAAAATGTTGTGCTAATCGGACCCACCTGGGGAGTTCGGAATGCTAATTTACAGCTCTTCGTTGGAAAGTTATGGGTTCAAACTTAGATATTTATTAAGCCAGTAGGGAAGTATCAGTATAAAATGCAATCATTGAAATCCGTTCATTGCAACCGATTTGAATATAAATTCAAAACGCAACATCACCATATACGTTGCCCTTTAAACAATCGCCATGAAGTTCAAAACAAAAACGCTTGAAACTATAGAAAAAAAAACTTTGTTTATATCCATCTTTGCAAAAGCCACAGTAAAGCAAATAAATCGAATGCAAACAGCACAACCATAGAACTTCTGAATGAAGCTTACACAACAACAAACACACAAACAGGGTAATGCAAAAAAATACACCAATTGGGGTGCAGGGAGAGTGAGAGCAAAACATAATAAAACTTGAAAACGAAATTGATTTATCGAATTGAAATCAGTCAATAAAGTTTTGCAGTTAAAAAGTTACTTTCAACTCTCTCGGTGGGAAATCGAACCACTAAAGCACTCAGATGGTTAGTTCTAAGGCTGACTACAGCGACGACCAGGAAAAAAGCAACAACATTGGAAACAAAGTTGAGTTCCATTTTTTCTACATCTTCTTCATTTTCTTTTTCTGTTGCATACATTTGCAATGTGAAAAATTCTGTTAACAAACAAATGCATTTAAAAAAGTATTCAAAACTTTGACGTTATTGGTGTTGTTATTAGGTAGATGTTACACCGAGTCCAAGTGTTGTGGTAAATAACAAAAGGCCTTTGATCAAGTGTATTTTCGAAGACAAAAAAAATCAAGTGAAAAAGCGTTAAGTTCAGCCGGGCCGAACTTCAGATACCCTCCACCATAGATATACTGACAGGTACTAGAAATGAAAATGTAGGGAACATACTAACATACATTATGCAAACCATAATACCAATTTCAAAAATTTTAATGGATAATTATACCCTCAGCCTTATGGACAAAGAGGTTATACACTTTAACATGGTGAAAATAAGGTTCATCGAAATATTGGTTCCAGACTCCATGTTTCTTTGGACCAAATCCGTTTCAGTAAATTAAAGTTTCATCCAAACTTTGACCATCTTATTATTTCTTCCAAACTTAGTTCAAATTCGAAGATGGGGAATATCGGTCCACTCCTTCTGGAACCTCCACTCAGGGGCTAGGTCTAAATGCGGCTATACTTCATTATCGAACCTTACGTTCTAATTTTTTAACTCGCTATCCTCCGCAGGTGAAATGATTACAACAGAGCCTTAGAACCAAATTCAAAACACGGAACAAATCAGATAACTATTTTAATATAAACCAGTAAGGAAAGTAGTAAAGTCGGACGGGGCCGACTATATGATACCCTTCACCACTATGGGTATATTAAACAGGACTATTATCATGAAATTGTATGAACTAAAATATGTGATATTTACCTAACGACCTAGATCTATATATCCATAAACATGTCATTCGTTTGTTACAATGGGACTAAAGTATGTAATTCGACTTCAAACAAATATCAGCAGGTCATTCGTTGGGCTATGCCTGAACTTCTAGAAAACGTAGCTAAGTTATTCTATGCTCAATTTTGTACATTGTGCAAAATCTGATGTCAATTTGAGGAGTTTTATGCACAATGTACTTAAAATCGGACGAAAATATATATGGAAGCTATATCCAAATATGAAACAATTTCAACGAAACTTGTCACAGGTTAGGTTATACTAAATTCAGTACGTTTTGTTCCTATCAGCCATATAATGGTTCCTGGGTGCGTCAATTACTTAAAATCAATCTATATATATAGGGAGCTAAATCTCAACCGATTTTCACGAAACTTGGCACACATATTTCTGGATTAAATTAAGTACGCTATGCAGCATAAGAACTTTGGTACGTTATGTAGATTAAAACGGACGAAAATATATATACCTAGATCTGCACCGATTTTCATGAAACTCAGCACACATCATTCCAGCACGAATTCAGTCCAAATTTCGTGCAAATCGAAAGATATATGTAGACTTTGGTGAACAATTTACATAAAATCGGACGAAAATATATATGGGAGCTATATCTAAATCTTGACCGATTTTCACGAAACATGGCAGACATCACTCTAGGCTCAATTCAGTACGTTACGCCAAAGTTCGTGCAAATCGGAATATATATAGGGGCTTTGGTGCACCATTTACATGAAATCGGAAGAAACTATATGTGGGATCTAAATCTTGACCGATTTTCACGAAACTTGGCAGACATAACTCTATGCTCATTTCAGTACGCCAATTACTTAAAATCAATCTATATATATAGGGAGCTAAATCTCAACCGATTTTCACGAAACTTGGCACACATATTTCTGGATTAAACTAAGTACGCTATGCAACATAAGAACTTTGGTACGTTATGTAGATTAAAACGGACGAAAATATATATACCTAGATCTGCACCGATTTTCACGAAACTCAGCACACATCATTCCAGCACGAATTCAGTCCAAATTTCGTGCAAATCGAAAGATATATGTAGACTTTGGTGAACAATTTACATAAAATCGGACGAAAATATATATGGGAGCTATATCTAAATCTTGACCGATTTTCACGAAACATGGCAGACATCACTCTAGGCTCAATTCAGTACGTTACGCCAAAGTTCGTGCAAATCGGAAGATATATAGGGGCTTTGGTGCACCATTTACATGAAATCGGAAGAAACTATATGTGGGATCTAAATCTTGACCGATTTTCACAAAACTTGGCAGACATCACTCTAGGCTCATTTCAGTACGTTATGCCAAATTTTGTGCAAATCGAAATGTATACAGACACTTTGGTGCACCATTTACTGGAAATCGGACGAAACTATATATGGGAGCTATATCTAAATCTGGACAGATTTTCTCGATATATATATGGGAGCTATATCTAAATCTAAACCGATTCTCACGAAAATTGGCAGACATTATTCCAGACCTTATTCATTACCCTGTTCCAAATTTCGTGCAAATCGAAAGATATATAGGGACTTTGGTACACCATTTACCTTAAATCGGACGAAAATATATATGGGAGCTATATCTAAATATGAACCGATTTTTCCCAATTTCAATAGGGTTCGTCCTTGGGCTAAACAAATGAGCTGTGCCAAATTTCATCCAATTCGGTTGATAAATGCGACCTGTACTTTGTTTACAATTTAACATGGACAGACGGACGGACAGACGGACATGCATAAATCGACTCAGAAAGTGATTCTATGCATATTCTCAAAAGGAACCTTGGGTCTATCTCGATTATTTTTGCCTGTTACAAACATATGCACAAATACATAATACCCTGTACCACAGTGTGGTGAAGGGTATAAAGAGGGTTATATGGGGACTACCCCAAAAAGGGGGGAATATTACTAATTTTTGGTGGGGTGATTTGTTACCATCTACGAATACAAAATACCAAATTGCAGCGAATTCGGTTGAAAAACGCACTTAAGTACCCCAAAATACCGAAAATTTGGGGGTATCCTTATATGGGGGCTATTTGAAAAAATGGACCTATATTCATTATTTTTGTGGAGATATTGGGTACCTATCAAAATACTAAATTACAGGCAATTCGGAGGAAAAATACGATAAAAACCCCCAAAAAACTGAAAATTAAGAGGTACCGTTATATGGAGGGTACCAGAAAAAGTGGACCGATATTTATAATTTTTAGTGGAGAGATTTGTTGCCCAATAAGAACTCAAAGTACCAAATTTCAGCAAATTCGGTTAAAAAACGCGCTCAAGAACCCCAAAATACCGAAAATTGGGGGTACCCTTATATGGGGGCTACCCGAAAAAATTTACCTATATTTATAAATTTTTGTGGAGATATTTGCTACCCAATAGGAACTCAAAATACAAAATTTCAGCTAATTCGGGCGAAAATTTTGGATAAAAAACAACAAAAACTGAAAATTGAGAGGTACCGTTATATGGGGGCTACCGATAAAGCCCATAATCGAACTTGACCTGTCTGCAGACAAAAGACGACTCAATGCAAGATTTTGGCGATCTATCTCAATTCATTTAGACTTTAGAGTGATTACAACAGACAGACAGACAGACATGCTTAGATCGTCATAGAATTTTACGCTGATCAAGCACATATACACTTTATAGGGTCGGAAATGATTATCTCGATGCGTTACAAACGGAAAAACGAAACTAATATACCCTTCATACTATGGCGGAAGGTATAAAAAGAGGGTTATATGGGGACTACCCCAAAAATGGGACGAATATTAATAATTTTTGGTAGGGAGATTTGTTACCATATACGATTACCAAATACCAAATTGCAGCAAATTAAGTTGAAAAACGCACTCAAGAACCCCAAAATACCGAAAATTGGGGGTACCCCTACATGGGGTAGGAGGTACCGTTATATGGGGGGTACCAGAAAAAGTAGACTGATATTTATAATTTTTAGTGGGACTACCAGAAAAAGTTGACCTATATTTTTAATTTGATGTGGAGACATTTTGTATCCAATAAGAACCTATTGTACCATATTTGAGCGAATTCGGTTGAAAAACACGCTCAAGAACCCCAAAATAACGAAAATATGGGGGGTACCCTTATATGGAAGCTAAGCCTAAGCGTGGACCGATAAAGCCCATCATCGAACTTGACCTGCCTGCAGACAAAAGACGACTCTATGCAAAATTTTGGCGATCTATCTCAATTCATTTAGACTTTAGAGTGTTTACAACAGATAGACAGACGGACATGGCTATATCGTCATAGAATTTTACTCTGATCAAGAATATATATACTTTATAGGGTCGGAAATGATTATGTCGATGCGTTACAAACGGAAAAACAAAACTAATATACCCTCCATACTATGGAGGGTATAAAAACATATGGAAATTTACCAGTATGTACCAAATGGGGCTGTTTCAAAAATTGAATCGATATACCCTATATTCAATTTCAGAGTAGTAGCATTGCATAGATAGCTCTCCGTTAAATATTGCGAGCTCGGTCATAGTTAAACAGAAGGACGGGCAGATAAAGTTTTATTTTCATCATATAATAAATTTAAATATAAATATTTAAATATACCTTCACCTTCTTCATGCACAAAATACCCTTCAGATTTCCAAATGATACGAAATCTTATTAAAATCAAAATATAGTGTACCAATTTGTAGAACACCACGATATCATTAGGCGTAATTTTAAGGTATTGTCCACATTTTCCTGTGTTTTAGTGAATACCAACACTCCTTGAAAATACTTCAAATGCCTTTCATTTGAAACACTCCGCCACTGTATTGTGTCATGGCAGAACTTGTGTCAAGTCTTTCAAATCAACTCTCATACAGTTACACATCTCTAGTTTTGTTCGGGTGTGAGCGTTGAAGCGAAACAGAGAAATTGAACGACGACGACAATACGTTTATTGATCTTCTTTTTGGGGTTCTGAACAAAAAACGAAAACATGAGCAAAAAATATTTCCGAGTGTTCTTTGTTTGCTTGTTTATTTGTGAATCGCAGGACACCATATTGCACATGCAAATATCCATTCCATTGACGACTAGTTCTTGGTCTAAATTCTAAAAGAGTGAGAGAAAAACAACTAGAAAGAATAGAAACAAAAAATGTCAGAGGCAAATCGAACGATATGTGTTAAAGAAAGAAAAAAAAAAACGAAGACAGAAAATTTCAAATGCAAATATTTTCCCATTCAGGGGTAGATTCTTTAAATTGCAATACCCTTAGTAGAGTGCTGGGAATTCTGTAAGTGTAAATTACTTACTTTGACATAGTCGGAATATTTGGAATATGTGTGAAAGGTACATGGTAAGCATACTTCAGATTTATATTGAAAATCATAACAAAAGGATAATTGAAGGACACTTTATATGAAATTTGTTTTGTACTTTTATTTGTATGGAATATATTGTATTTCCTTCAATTGTGGTATTTCATGTGGAATATATTGTTAATATATTAATTTTATTACGTTATAAAGGCGACCAAATTTTGAAAATAGTTGTAAACCAGTAAGGAAAGTAGTAAAGTCGGACTGGGCTTTGTACTTTGGGTACATTGTACATCCTTACAATTGTATGTCAATGTTCCCTCGAAGAAACATGCTATGTCTTTCTGTAACCTATGATAAATTTAATTTCATTCGGGCAGATTTATAGTCGTCTGCGTACCATTGGACAAATTTATTGAAAATGATTTATAGCAAAATTAATAAACGCTATTCGGTACGCCGCACTGTTAAAAATTTAATTTCAATCAGACACCTGTTCGAAATACATTTGGAAGCTATGGCTGCATCTGCATCAATTTCAACAAAACCAATAACGTCATTATAATATCAATTTGATACGTTGTGCATTTAATCGAAAACATATTTAGAGCTTTGTGCACCATTTATGTAAAATCGGACGAAAATGTATATAGGAGCTATATCTAAATCTGAACAGATCTTAACGAAACTTAGCACCCATCATTCTAGACTCAATTCAGTACGCTATGCCATATTTCGTGCAAATCGAAAAACATATTCGGGCTTTGGTGCGCAATTTACATTAAATTGGACGAAATATATATAGGGCTATATATAAATCTGAACCGATTTTCACCAAATTCAGCACACATCCTTTTGATTTTCTCGAAACATAGCACATATTATACTAGACTCAATTCAGTACGCTATGCCAAATTTGGTGCAAATCGACGAATATATAGGGTCTTTGGTGCACCATTTACCTTATATCGGACGAAAATGGGAGCTATATGTAAATCTGAACCGATTTTCACGAATCTTAATACACATCATTCTATACTTAATTCAGTACGCTGTGCCAAATATTGTGTAAATCGATGTTTCTTTGGTGCACCATATGCACGCTTAAGAATTTCTAAATAATACACATCATTCTATACTTAATTCAGTACTCATAAATACGAATTTTCAAAACTACCCCAATCCTGCTTTGAGAGAGTAATCGTTAGTCCAAATTTTAAGAATTCCAGATCTACTGTTCACCAAAATCTAAATTGTACCAGATTTGCTACCATTCAGTAATTTTCCTACACATTTTTCAAAACGATTTCAATCCTACACTCCAACAGTAATCTTAGTTACAATATTCAGGAATCCAGTTCTTTCCAAATTCTACCAAATTTAGTTCCATTTTTTACTTTTCGTAGAAGTAAATTCGATTTTCCAAAATTTCCTCAATTCTAAACTCCAACAGTAATTTTAATCATAAATTTCAGGATCCCACACCAGTCCGTTCTCATAGATTCAAATTGTACCATATTTAGCACACTTTTATTTCAAAATTTGAATTGAATTGATATCAAACCAGTAAGGAAAGTAGTAAAGTCGGACGGGGCCGACTATATGATACCCTTCACCACTTTGTGTATATTCAACAGATGAATCATAACAGACGTCGAATTTTTGAAGGACTTAAAATCTGGAGAAAATATATATAGAAGCTCTATCCAAATTTGAACCGATTTCAAAACTTTCCACACGCTAGGTTATATTAACTTCAGTACGTTGTGCAAAATTTTGTGTCAATCGGTCTACCTTTGGGTCTTTGGTGAACCATTTACTTAAAATCGGACGAAACTATATATGGGTGCTATATCTAAATCTGAACCGATTCTTATTATACTAAGCACACCGTACGCTATACTAAATTCAGTACATTGTGCAAACGTTTGTAGCAAACGGCCCAACTTTTGGCTCTTTGGTGCGCCTTCTACTTAAAATCTGACGAAGCAATATATAGGAGCTATATCTAAATCTAAACCGATTTCAACTAAACTTGTTACAAGTTATGTTATAGTAACTTCAGTACGTAGTGCAAAATTTTGTGCCGATTGGGCCCACCTTGACGAAGCATTTATATCCAACTTCTAGGTTATACTAACATCAGTACATTGTGCAAAATTTGTGTCAATTATGTGTAAATTCGGGCGAAAATATACATTCGGAAGAAAAAATATATAGGAGCTATATCTAAATCTGAACCGATTTTCACGAAACTTAACGCACATAATTCTAGACCTAATTCATTACGCTATACCAAATGTCGTGCAAATCGAAAGATATATAGGGACTTTGGTGCAACATTTATATTAAATCGGACGAAATTATATATGGGGGCTATATCTAAATCTGGACCGATTTTCACGAAACTTAGCACCCATCATTCTGGACCAAATACGGTACTCTATGCCAAATTTCGTGCAAATCTAAAGATATATAGGGACTTTGGTGCTCCATTTACTTTCAATCGGACGAAACTATATATGGGAGCTATATCTAAATCTGGACCGATTTTCAGGAAACTTGGCAAACATAACTCTAGGCCCAATTCAGTACGTTATGCCAGATTTGGTGCAAATCAAAACATATATAGGGACTTTGGTGCCCCGTGTACCTTAAATCGAACGAAAATATATATGGGAGCTATATCTAAATCTGAACCGAGTTTTCCAAATTTCAATAGGGTTCGTCATTGGGCCAAATAAGTGAGCTGTACCAAATTTCATCCAAATCGGAAAATAAATGCGACCTGTACTTTTTTTACAATTTAACAAGGATAGACAGACGGACGGACGGACGGGCATGCATAAATCGACTTAAAAAGTGATTCTATATATATGGGAGCTTTATCGAAAACTGAACCAATATTCACGAAACTTTAAACACATCATTCTAGACTTAAATCAGTGCGCTGATATGTAGGGACTTTGGTTCACCTTTTGCATTAAATAGGACGATAATATATATGGGAGCTATATACATCTGAAACGATTTCCAGGGACTTTGGTGCATCATTTACCTAAAATCAGGCGAAACTATATCTAAATCTGGACCGATTTTCACGAAACTTAGCACCCATCATTCTGGACCAAATACGGTACTCTATGCCAAATTTCGTGCAAATCTATATATAGGGACTTTGGTGCTCCATTTACTTTCAATCGGACGAAACTATATATGGGAGCTATATCTAAATCTGGACCGATTTTCAGGAAACTTGGCAAACATAACTCTAGGCCCAATTCAGTACGTTATGCCAGATTTGGTGTAAATCAAAACATATATAGGGACTTTGGTGCCCCGTGTACCTTAAATCGAACGAAAATATATATGGGAGCTATATCTAAATCTGAACCGAGTTTTCCAAATTTCAATAGGGTTCGTCATTGGGCCAAATAAGTGAGCTGTACCAAATTTCATCCAAATCGGAAAATAAATGCGACCTCTACTTTTTTTACAGTTTAACAAGGATAGGCAGACGGACGGACGGGCATGCATAAATCGACTTAAAAAGTGATTCTATATATATATGGGAGCTTTATCGAAAACTGAACCAATATTCACGAAACTTAAAACACATCATTCTAGACTTAAATCAGTGCGCTGGTATGTAGGGACTTTGGTTCACCTTTTGCATTAAATAGGACGATAATATATATGGGAGCTATATACATCTGAAACGATTTCCAGGGACTTTGGTGCATCATTTACCTAAAATCAGGCGAAACTATATATGGGAGCTATATTTAATCTGAACCGAACAATCTAGACTTCAGTACGCCGTGCCAACATTCGTGTAAATTTAATGATTTTCAGGGACTTTGGTGTACCACTTACCTAAAATCGGACGAAAATATATATGGGAGCTATATTCAAATATGAACCGATTTTTTACAATTTTAATAAGGTTCGTCTCTGGGCGAAATAAGTACTTGTGCCAAATTTCATTCAAATCGGATTATAAATGCGACCTGTACTTTGTTTACAATTCAGCAGTCTGTTTCAACAGACGGGCGGACGGACATGCATAAATCGATTCCGAAAGTGATTCTATGCATATTCTCAAAAGGAACAATGGGTCTATCTCGATTCCTTTTGCCTGTTAAAAACATATGCACAAAGACATAGTACCCTGTACCATAGTGTGATGAAGGGTATAAAAAATATGCTATTGTATTGTCGGAACGCATAACTTAATACAATCCCAATAACTCAATATATTTTTTACAAAGTTCAATATTTCACATATCATATTCTCATGTTGCCTACTAGCTACTGCTTAATATCATTTATTGATTGTCGGAAATCCATTAACCGACAAATTGTGTCCAATAAGACTTATTGACCTTTTCAATGTTTTACATTAACTATGAAATTACGTTTGATCCCCCAACACCACCAGCACAATTAAATATGAACGAACATATATCAAATTATCATGACTTAAATATATAACCTGTATCCGTTACTATTAAAGAGCAATTTACTATTTGTTAGCATGCACGTTGTTGTTTTTTTTTCTCCACTACTCAACTGCTGTACGGAAAACGTGAAAAAAACCCAATGCGGGAAGTTATCAATAAAAATATTTGGTCTTCCGCTTGTCATAATTTAAATAAATTAAAAATCAATTTTTATTATCGTCATAAAAAAGGCGAAGCTAAAAACGAAACTGTTGAAACCATTCAACAACAATTTGTTTTAGTGCCACGAATACATTGTGTTCATCGCGTTTTTTACGATTTTCAGGAACATAACACTTTAGAGCAGAATAAAGTAGTTGTAGTATAAGTGTGCAAAGGTAGTGGTGACACTCGATTGAAATTTAAATGACTTTGTTGGGAGTTTACTTTGTGTTCGAGAGGGTTTTCTTTATGGTGTTGTTAAATATGACATCCATTATGTGGGTCAAATGTAGTATAAATATAGTTGTTTGACGTTCTTTTATTTCATACGCTGTACTCGTTTGAGAAAAGACAAATAGTTTGTACAAAAAAAATATTTAAAATATTAATTTTTATTTTAGAAACTCTACTTAAAATCAAGCAATTTATTTCATTCAATGTTTATTATTTATTCAATATCCTTTTCATATGCTATTTTTATCTGTGGGGTACATGTGGCCGATTTGGCTCTGCCACCATAAAATAAACTAACAATAGCTGGCATTTAATTGACTCCGGATTGTGTGTCGTATGCTTTGCAAAATATTCGACCATTTCCACCGCACACTAATTTCCTTTTTTTATTTGGCACTACACAACATTATGTATGTGTTGTAATGGCATGCATTCTATTATTATCTCCATCATCATCATCACTGTTTTTTTTTTTCATTTTTATTTTTTTCTCTTGTGTGAAATTCTTTTCAATGGAACTAATAGAATAAAAATATATTCTCGTATATGGGTTACATTTTTTTAGCTCTTACATTTTATGGCTGCAAATAGTTAACAATTCTTTTAACACTTTGAAACCAATTCTTGTTTTACATGGCCATTGTGCGATTCATTCATGTATGCATACATACAAAGGTTGGTTGTAAGCCTTAACAATAGTCACCTATACATATAGAACAGATAAAGCGCATACAAACACAATTAAAGTCAATTTGTGTGGCAGAGTTGTCAATGCAAGTAAAATATGTTATGCTATTTGAAAAGAAAAATATATAAACGAAAAAAAGAATTGACATTGTACCACATAGACTTCAAAAAAAAATTTTAGCAGGAGTTCTTTGTGGTGAATCCAAAGTACAGAATGAAATAATCATTCTGTACGGTATCTCAGCTAAGGAAACCGCAGCAAGATTAGCGCATGCCAAAAGTGCGCCAAAGCCATCCACTGTCCGCACGAGGAAATTTCGCTATTTCTTGTTCACACAGTTTATGGCCTAGACATCCCCTATCGACCCTCTCCATTATCCAATACGCAGACGATTACTGGCCTAAGACCGGTTTTAAAAAGCAACGAGTATTTATCGCTGATTCTATAGAATCTCTCCCCATCGGAGAGGATAACGATTCAAATACGGTTCGTGATTGGACCATATTAATGCGCTGCTGCAAATTTCTTCCTAGTTGAATCATAAATGTTTCCTGTACTTTGTTCACATTAACACATGGTCAGACGGACGGACCTTCATAAAGGGTTCGTCATTGGGTCAAATAATTGAGATATGCCCTATTCTATCATATACGGACAGTAAATGAGGCCTACGTTGACAGACGGACAAATATGTATGTTTTTTATAACCTTCACCACACTGTGGTACAGGGTATTTTGTCTTTGTGCATATGTTTGTAACAGGCAAAACGAATCGAGATAGACACATGGTTCCTTTAGAAAATATGCATAGACTCACTTTTCTAGTCCATTTTGTGCATGTCCGTCCGTCCATATTATTGTGAACAAAGTACAGGTCGCATTTATGATCCGATTTGGATGAAATTTGGCTCATTCGAAATTTGGAGGAATTCGGTTCAGATATATATTTTCGTCCGATTTTTGGTAACTAATGTAACAAGCTCCCAATATTTGTCCGATTGATACACATTTTTTCATACCGTATTTAAATAGGTCCATATATATGTATACGAAGTTTTGTGGAAATCAGTTCAGATTTAGATATAGCTCGCATATATAGTTTCGTCTGATTTTATATAAATGGTGCACCAAATTCCCAATGATTGTTCGATTGAGAAAAAATTTTGCACAGCGTCGTAAATTAGGTCCAATTTGATGCCTGCAAAGTTTTGTGGAAATCGGTTCAGGCTTAGATATAGCTCCCATATATATTTTTGTCCGATTTTTGGTAATGGATGATTCAAACAAAATTTTGCAAAGTGTACTAATTTATGTCCAGTTTTATGTCTGTAAAGCTTTGTTGAAATCAGTTCAGATTTACATATAGCTCCCATATATAGTTTTGTCCGATCTTATCTAAATGGTGCACAAACATCGCAAGGATTTTCCGATTGAAACAAAATTTTCCAAGGCGTACTGTATTAAGTCCAGTTTAATGTCTGTGCAGATTTCGTTTTGAAATCGGTTTGGATTTATGTAACTCCCACTTATAGTTTCGTCCGATTTTATGTAAATGGTTCACCGAAGAGTCCATGTTTATTCGATTACAGGAAATTTGGCAGAGTTGAGTTTAGAGTGATCTATATAAAAGTTGCAACAAATCGGTTTAGATTTAGATATATCTCCCATATAAATTTTCGTCTGATTTATTGTTTATGGTTCACCGATGAGCCTACATCTGTTCGATATACACGAGATAAAATTGTGGATATCCACGGTTGTTCAATTATGTCCAGATTTACATATAGATCCACATACATTATTTTGCTTCATTTCGTACGAATGGTATACAAAAGAATCCGATTGACATGCAATTTTTCATAGATTTAGATATGGTATGTGTTTGGGTTTTTAATTGTTCCAAATATCTATGTAGATCACACATTTAGTTTCGCCCTATTCCATTCCAATGTTCCCGTAAAAATTATAAGTCTGTTCTATCTACTGAATATTGTATATATCGGCCCGTCCGGCTTTTGAACTTTCCTTACTGGGTTTCTTTTGCCGTTTGGCGTCTTATGCCCCCAAGCCAAGAGGTTTTAATACCAGAAATCAGGAAAATTCAGTTATTTATCCGCAAATATATTTTTTATCCTCTAAGTAACCGGAATGCTCAATAACAACCTTTTTGGAAACCGATCCTAGAACCATCAAATCTCAAAATTTCAACACAGATTTCGGCAAAACTATACACACCACATTCCAGGTTCAATTCGGTACGCTGTACATCATTTCATTTGCGCACTATTGTAAAATTGGACCTATATCTAAATTTTATTCACAAACTTCAATAGGGTTCGTCTTTGTCGTCGAATTCGGATCAGAAATACGACTGATCTTTGAATACATCAATATATGATTAAATTATAGACCATACTGAAAATTTTTGACAGTTTAACAAATATGAAGGAGATAACAGTTAGAAATCACCCCTTACTATCTCCAAAGTCTGATCTGATCTCCAAAGTTTATAACGCCTCGGTATATTGATTATCACTCCACCTTTATACGCCCCACCGTAAGGGGGATTGAATTTTAAATTTGTCATTTCGTTTGCAACACCTCAAACTATTAACACGAGACCCCACAAAGTATATATTTATATTCTTTATCAGAATAACATTCTATAATGATTTATTTTAAGTTCGTATGTCTGTCTAATCAAGTTAGAGATCGCAATATAGATAGAGCTCTGAAATTAGTACTCTTAGGATGTTTGGTATTACAAATATATCAAATATCGGTTCACGTTTTGGTCATTTTGTAATAAAAATGTTTAATATTGAAGCACGTAGCCCCATAAAATGGTACCCCCCAATGTGGGGATCTTTGACACTTTTTGCAATGAAGTTGGCTGTAATTTGGTATTTTGTGTTCTCATAACAGTATCACTACATCTCCACAGTAAAAACAGTAAGAAAAGTAGTAAAGTCGGACGGGGCCGACTATATAATACCCTTCACCACCTTGGGTATATTCAACAGATGAATCCTAACAGACGTCGCATTTTTAAAGGACCAGTAAACTAAAATAGGATCCATAAACATGCCATTCTGCAACCCATACTAAATTTTTTCATTTGGACATATATAGAAGCTATATCTAAATCTGAACCGATTTTTAGGAAATTTAACACACATCATTATAGACCTAATAATTACGCTGTGACAAATTTTGTGCAAATCGAAATGAAAGTTAACACACATCATTCTAGGCCTAATTCATTAAGCTCTGCCAAATTTCGTGCAAATCGTAAGATATATAGGGACTTCGGTGCCACATTAACCTTAAATCGGACGAAAATATATATGGGAGCTATATGTAAAGCTGAGCCGATTTTTCCCAATTTCAATAGGGTTCGTCCTTGAGCCAAATAAGTGACCTATGCCCAATTTCATCCAAATCGGATTATAAATACGACTTGTAATTTGTTCACAAAAATACATGAACGGACGGACGGACGTTACCTTCTGCCTGTTACAAACATATGCACAAAAACATAATACCCTGTATCGCAGTGTGGTGAAGGGTATAATTATTTTGGAATTTTGAGAATTTGGATAAGTTTTCCAATCGAATTGACTGTAAAATTGATTTTTCCTTCTGCGAGATTTCATTGAAACTCAAATGTATCATGAATTTTCCATGTTTCTATTCGAAATCACTTTAAAAATGAACAATTTCCAATATGATCGTTGAAGACTTTCTATTTCAATTCGACTATACGACATTTACCATACGAATGCCCAATTTCAAAAATCTATTATTCAATGCGAACAGAGAAAAACTTTCAATCGTGTTAATATTTAATATTGAATATTTTTTCGAATAGTTGACACTACTGATTGCTAAAATCACCATACGACAACATTTGTAAAAGCAGCCGTGCATGCATATCCGTTTATTTGCACTTCCACTTCCGTTTTCCGGTTGGCAATCGTTGCATATCGTGTTGTATGCTTAAAAATGAAACTTATACAAAAAACGTACGCACACACAATGTATGAATGTATGTATGCATGTAGTTACATTTCAGCTCTTTGGCACAAACACGCACAAATTCTATAGAAATATTCACTGAAAATATATACGCGCGTAGTATGTGTATGCCATTAAATACAATTAAATGAAATTATATCACTATCTTTGCCGTTCTGGGTCGCATACAGCATGAAAACACATATCCGTTTATTTAATACCAGTACGACTTTTGTTTAATGTAATAATAGCACAAGGTCCAATTTTTGACCTTTTTTATTATGATGCTATTATTGTGAATTGTGCTGTTGTTGATTTTGTTGTTTTTGTTTTGTTCTTTTTATGAAACCGTAATAATTTTTCAATATAACAAGAGTTGCGTATGATTACAGTTGAATATTGTGGCATCAGTGTCCTTTTTATGTGTGGGCTCCATGTGTTCTTAAATATAGGTATTTTTATAGCTTCAAAAATAAATTTGCTTAACTAAAATAAATCTAAATAAAAATTAATATAAATGATTAAAATATAAATACA
Organism: Musca vetustissima; assembly: GCF_032173495.1. Classification (NCBI taxonomy): domain Eukaryota; kingdom Metazoa; phylum Arthropoda; class Insecta; order Diptera; family Muscidae; genus Musca; species Musca vetustissima. The sequence continues at coordinate 3,049 of NW_026879642.1, read as the reverse complement.
ATATTGCAATTAATATTGTAGAGCTATAAATGTGAGATATTTTTTCCCCAAATATATTTAATTTAAACTGAAAAAACATGTCTGCTAATATTCATCACTTTTAGAATACACTTGGGGTTAATGCGTATCAATATTATGACACATTTTATGCATATTTTATATATACATATATATATATATATATAGAGAGAGAGAGTGTCCGCTACTTCGTATGCGGAAAAGGAATACAAAAACTAATATCTTATATGGAAATCGTGAATACTGTATAATTTGTTGTACTATAGTGCTGAATTCCACCTCTCTTCCTACATCTAATATCAAGTTTATTAACATTTAGTACTCTCCCTACATATAAACACTATTTTCCGAAGTCTCTTTCTTATTTCCATTACAAAGAAATAGCTCAGAATTCCAATTATATATTTCAGCAAATTCGTACAGGTTCCACAATATTTCCATTTAGCACTTTTAGCACATAAGTACACATTCTCAACACAACATCCATACCATCACCACCACTAAATTTAGTACCAAAAACCCTTTGGCAGTTCTTTTTATACCCTTCACCACACTGTGGTACAGGGTATTATGTCTTTGTGCATATGTTTGTAACAGGCAAAAGGAAACGAGATAGACACATGGTTCCTTTTGAGAATATGCATAGAATCACTTTCTGAGTCGATTTTTGTAAATTGTAAACAAAGTACAGGTCATTTATAATCCGATTTGCATGTCCGTCCGTCTGTTGGTGTTAAATTGTAAAATCAATTTAGATATAGCTCCCATATATATTTTCGGATTTCATGTAAATGGTGCATTATATATATCCGATTTGCATGAAATTTGGCACAGCTCATTTGTTTGGCCCAAGGACAAAGTCCCTATATATCTTTCGAAATTGGGAAAATCGAGCCTTCAGATTTAGATTTAGATATAGCTCCCATATATAGTTTCGTCCGATTTCATGTAAATGGTGCACCAAAGTCCCTATATATCTTTCGATCTGCACGAAAGTTTGTATAGTGTACTGAATTATGTCTAGAATGATGTGGGTTAAGTTTCGTGAAAATCGGTCAAGATTTAGATATATCTCCCATATATAGTTTCGTCCGATTTCATGTAAATGGTGCACCAAAGTCCACATAAATCTTTCGATTTGCACGAAATTTGGCATGACGTACAAAGTTCGTACTGAATTTAAGTCGGAATGGTGAGTGCAAAGTTTCGTGAAAATCGGTTGAGATTTAGATATAGCTACCTTATATAGACATTAAAGACTGATTTTAAGTAATTGACGCACCAAGGAACCATTATATGGCTGTAAGGAACCATAATTGAGCATAGAATTACGTAGTTGCGTTTTCTAGAAGTACAGACATAGCCCAACGGATGACCTATAGATATTTGTTTGAAGTCGATTTACATACCTTTGTCCCATTGTAATAAACGAATGACATGGGTATCATATAGTCGGCCCCGTCCGACTTTACTACTTTCCTACTGGTTAACTTTCCGTCAGTGACCCACATTTAAAATTTTAGGTTTCCAGCTCTCCGTTACCCAAATCCAAATTGTTCCCAATTTAGTGAATTTATTCTATTCTATTTACTATTTGTACACATAAATTCGAGTTTCCAAAGTTGTTTCCATAGCTCAATACTACACTTCAACAATAATCTAAATTCCAAATCTCAGGATTCAACCAAATCCAAATTGTTTCACATGTAATATCATTTAGTACTTTTCATACTCATAAGTAAGAATTTCTAAAACTATATCAATCCTACACTCTAACAGTAATCTTATTTTCACCAAAGTCCAACTTGTACCAAATTTACTACTTTTCGTACGAAAATTATATCAGATTTGATACCATTCTGTACTTTTTGTACCCATATTCCAAACCTATCTCAATATTCCAAACCTACTTTAAAATGTTAATCGTAAGTCCAAATTTAAGAATTCCACCAAATTGTACAAGATTTGGTACCATTCTCAACTTTTCCTACACTCCCACGGTAACCTAATTTGCAACTTCCAGGATTCGAGTTCTACCCGTTCACCAAAGTCCGTTCACCAAACCAAATTCACATAAATTCAACTTGCACCAAATTTACGATATTTAAAGCTACCTCAATCCTGTATTCCAACAGTAGTCCTAATTCCTCTTTTCATAGCTATACCCTCAAATAAATGCAAATAGTACCAAATTTAGTACCATTTTGTACTTTTTATACACATAAATACGAATTTCTTAAACTTTTTCATACATCAACACGACTTCCCAACCTGTATTCCTTATAAAATTTCAAGATTCTAGTTTTATATGTGCAATAAATATACAATTAGAACTAAATTTATTTAATTTTCAAATACCCTTTTACACATCTTTCTAACATTCCATCAGTGACCCACATTCCAAATTTCAGAATTCTAGCTCTTGCCGTTCGCCTAATACAAAGGTTACCATATTTGGTACATTTTAGTATTTTTCGCTCGAATTCGCCGTTTCGTCTGGACGATAATCTGTCCGTTACTCACTCACTTAACACTAAGCTCTTTTATATATTAAGATATTCATATATTTGATTTTGAGGTCTACCCGAAAATGTTGTTCATTATTTGTAATTTAGAACGTTTGGACCTACTAAATTCAGAAAATCCTTCCATACTACGATGGTGGCTACATCTGCATTGAAATTTATCATTGCCATTTTCAGCATTTTTTATAGCTTCGGTGGGCATTTGCCCATCAAATGGGCTATAAATTGGTATATTTGAGTATTTAGATGCGGTCGTATTTCTTTGTAGCAAATTATGAATATATGCCAATGGTTTGACTTGTTTTTCTGGTCGTTAAAATGCCTTAATTATTACCCGAACATCTCGAAATTTTACACAGAGTAAGTGTTCTGACAATAAACATGATTGCTTCGATGAAAATCTGTTGGTGAGACATTACACAAATTGTATTCCATGAAACATTTATTTACTCCTGAAGGACGTACACTCGAGAAGTTGATAGTGAAGCAAGACGAGTAGTTGACCT
>NW_026879641.1:0-27796 GCF_032173495.1 Musca vetustissima | reverse complement strand
CTTGGCACACTCCATTCTAGACTTAATTCCGTACGCTATACAAAAATTCGTGCAAATCCAAAGATTTTCTGGGACTTCGGTGCACCATTTACCAAAAATCGGGCGAAACTATATATGGGAGCTATATCTAAATCTGAACCGATTTTTCCCAATTTCAATAGGGTTCGTCCTTGGGCCAAATAAATGAGCTGTACCAAATTTCAGCCAAATCGGATTATAAATGCGACCTGTACTTTGTTCACAAAAATACATGGACGGACAGACGGACGGACGGACGGACAGACGGACATGCATAAATCGACTCAGAAAGTGATTCTATGCATATCCTCAAAAGGAACCATGGGTCTATCTCGATTAGTTTTGCCTGTTACAAACATATGCACAAAGACATAATACCCTGTACCACAGTGTGGTGAAGGGTATAAAAAACCCACGGCTTGTTGGTCCTTTAAAAATATTCTTCCAAAAATCCACGCCTTGTTGGTTTTATAAAGAAAGTTATTTTACAAAACCACGCCCTGAAAGGTCTTCTAAGAAATATTCTTTAAAAAATTCACTCTCTTAAATATATTATTTTAAAAATTCACGATCTCCTGGGACTTTAAAAAAACACATTCTACGGGTCCTTATAAAATATTTTTTTAAATCCTACTTTTGGCATTTCATTCGATATATTGAAGGTTTTCCATCTATAGAAGCATGAATGTCCATTAAAGTTAGCTTGGGAACGTTCTAACTTACACATTCTACAAGATGTGTAAAAAGTTCCTTTTTTATTTATAACCCTCAATTTCCCTTAATTTTATTAAAGTTCATTTTTATTCCAATAATTAATTGTGTTTAAGCTCCACTTTTTAATATTTGTCCCCATTGTTCCAAACTGCACAATGCCAACATCCAACAACAATAAGTGTCAGTGCAAATAAACAATATTCGAGAGCTAATGAAAACACAGTCGCTGGATTTGTGGATCTGTGTATGTGTGCGAGTTGATGTGTGCGTGTGTGTGCGAACAAGTGAATTCATGTGTTTATTTTCGGTAGATTTTTGTTTTATATAAATTTCATACGAAGTTGAGTAAACACAAGATTAGTGTTGACTCGTTTTCTTTTTTTTCGATTATTTTGCTGACTTCTGATTTTATCCAAACAAAAGAATTTCACCAGCGCCAATTCTTTCGGAATGAGTTATGGCAATCGCAGTGAGATATTTAAAATAAATAGATGATTTTAATGCAGACTATGTTAAGACCGGAACCTATGTAGCTTTTTTTATTCATTGAGTATCCAATTCCACCCAAAATCTGCTGGTAAATACTGATAAAAAATAGTGAAAAAGAGTGATTTGCGATCTCCTATATTTGCGAAAGCTGTTTTTTCGTGTATAGAAAACATGATTTATATAAAATCTCTCTGTAGATAATGAAATTGCATACAGCTGTCATATATATATTGACATCCGATATTAAGGCATATTTATACATGCATTCAAAACCAGCCGAACTCAAAGTGTACCAATTTTTATACTAATCGATATACAGGTTGGCCCAAAAAAGACTGAAGGATTAAAAATGGTCATATCTTTTTTGTCTCTTGCAAGTTATTTACTGGTTTTTGGAGATAAATCATGGCTACATATGATGTGCATAAAGGCATCAAAATCATTGAATTTTTTATTCTTCCAATTGACCTTCCAATTAATACCACTCAACGAAATTATCGTCGTGATTTTAATGTCCGAACAGCACCCAGTCACAACATGATTGGGAACTTAGTCTCCCGTTTTGAGGCACATTGTAGAGTGTCAGATCTTCCACGAAGAGGAAGAGGTCGATCTGTGAGCAATGAAGCAGTTTGTACGACAGAGTGTAAACGATGATCCATCTGTCTCTACTCGTCGTCGTTGTTCTCAATTGGGAATCTCCAGAACATCCCTGGAATGAATATTGAAGCGGGATCTTAAAATGTTTCTGTATAAAATTCAAATGGCACAGCGAGTGCTCCTCTAAGATCATCAGGCACACCTGCAATATGCTATTCGTTTAGTCAAATAGCCAGAGAAAGTGATAACTGTTTGAAAAATCAGATTTGACCGCTCCAGACTTTTTGTGGGGCTATTTGAAGGGAGTTGTGTATATCAATAAACCCCAAACAACCGATTTTAATCACAACATTCCAACAGAAATAAGTAACTTGGAATAAGAAACTCTACGGGCAGTAATGGAAAATGCGTTTAAAAGAGCCAATTTTTGTTTGCAAGAAAATGGACACCATTTGAGAGATGTTATATTTCACACTTAAATGTAAAAAAAAATCCATGAATTAAATATTTAAAAACATAAAAAAATCCATAAAAAATAAAAACAAAAAAAAAAAAATACAGTTATTTTTAATCCTTCAGAACTTTATAGTAACTTCAGTACATTGTACAAAATTGTGTGCGGGTCGGCCAATCTTTGGTTCTTCAGTGCACAATTTACATTAAATCGGACGAAAAATGCAGTGCCCTATGCCAAATTTCGTGAAAATCGAAAGATATATGGGACTTTGGACACCCATTTATCGGACGAAAATATATATAGCACACATATATAAATCTGGGTCCAATTCAGTGCACTATGTCAAATTTCGTGTAAATAGAAAGATATATGGGACTATGGAGACCCATTTACCTTAAATCGGACAAAAATATATATGGGAGCTATATATAAATCTAAATTTCATGCATATCGAAAGGTATATAGGAACTTTGGTGCACCATTTACATAGAATCGCTCAAAACTATATATGGGAGTTATATCTAAATCTGAACCGATTTTCTCGAAACTTAGCACACATCATTCTAGGCTTAATTATGTACGCTGTGCCTAATTTGGTGCAAATCGAAAGATATATAGGGACTTTGGTGCACCATTTACATTAAATCGGACGAACATATATATGGAGCTATATTTAAATCTGAACCGATTTTCATGAAACTTAGCACACATCATTCTAGGACTAATTTAGTACGCTGTGCCAAATTTCGTGCAAATCCAAAGATATATAATGTCTTTGGTGTACCATTTACATTAAATCGGACGAAAATATATATGGGAGCTGTATGAACTGAAACTGATTTTTAGGAAACTTAGCACACATCATTCTAGGCTTGATTCAGTAGGCTGTGCCAAATTTCGTGCAAATGGGAAGATATATAGAGTCTTTGGTGCACTATTTACCTTAAGTCGGACGAAAATATATATGGGAGCTAGATTTAAATCTGAGCCAGACAGACGGATGGACATGCATAAATCGACTTAGAAAGTTATTCTATGCATATTCTCAATGTGTCTATATCGTTTCTTTTTGCCTGTTACAAACATATACACAAAGACATAATACCCTGTACCACAGTGTGGTGAAGTCTATAATAATATTGACCCAAATCGGTATTTTGAGAACTTTGGACACGTTTTTCAACCGAATTGCCTATAAGTTTGTATTTGGTTTCATTGATTTCCGATTTGTTATAGCCCCAAATAATGGTAGCCTCACTAATAGGTATTTGGAGAATTTGAGTCATCTACTTTTCATGTATTTTTCGGTATGTTCAATATCATATCATAACATGACTTTTCTCCTATATGCCCCCATTAAGTTTAGATACTTTGATTATTATCCTCTTGGTCACGGAAATTGTAAAGATTATACGAACAAACCAGCCTTGGAGCAAATAATCGAAAATTCGACCCCTTTGCTTTTTACGCATACATAATTTATTCTTTTCAAATTCTTTTACTTTCTATCAAATATTATAAGCAAACTGCCAGTGACGTCAGATTATGTTTATGAACACATATGTAAAATATATGCCCCTCCAAACAACAGATTATTCCATAAGTTGCCTATCCCCACAACAATATTCCCTTTGTACCGGTTGCTACTTCAAAAGTTATACGATTATGGCAAATCTTTTTTCGAAGTACTCGTACATAAAACACTTACCTGTTGCTTTGAAATAGGTAAGTAAGTGTGATTTATCCTGTGCTATTCCTTGGCAATATAACAGGATGAAGAAATGCTCTCCCACAAATTACGAAAGCTCTCAACACAATATTTTGATTCTAAAACCAAAGTTTACTCCACTTCTTGTGTTATTGTTGTTTTTATTTTAATTACAATTTTACAACTAGTTGATTTGTATTTCAATTTTGTTGTTTATATATTTTTTGTTGTAATAAATTATTGTTACACGTAAGACGGAATTGGTATTTTCTTGCTGTTGTTTCAAAAGTTTTTTTTTTAGTTTTTCATTTACAAGGACTTGTTTTATTTACTACGACTAGTAGTTTGTGACGGACTTGAGTAACATTTTATTTGGTACTTAATACGATTTTAATAAGTTTTTAATTACATATTGATTGCATTTGTTTTTTGTTGTGATTGTGTTGAACGTGGGACTTGTACACAGGCATATATACGTATACTCTAGTGTTACAATGTTATGTACGTATATTCGAGTTTTTGTTTTCAGTTTGTAGGAGTTACAAAAGGGAGGGATTTGGTTATTGTTCAATTTTCTTGTTTTGTTTTTTTTTTTTTTAGTTTGAAAATTTTTTTTTATAAATGTAACTTTCACTTTAGTTATTGTTGTTGTTTTTGGTTTTTTGTTTTCTTTCATTAACAACAAATGAACATGAAGCATATAATGAGTTCTCCCAACGCAAAGCTTTGTGAGAGTCCAAAGAGTGTGAGTCCGAGTGCAAGAGAGAGAAAGCAAGGCAGCGAAGAAAAAAGCTAAATTGCGTTAACTCGACCAAGTAAAAAGCTATTATCTTTCAATTGGTTTCAATCAACAGAGAATATTCGCACTTGACATTTCCGCATCGTAACAATGGAGCAGAAGTTAACACAAAACAAACATCTGTTTTACGCCAATTTCACGTCCTTTTGACACCAATAGACCCAATTCACTGGTGGATGGGTTTTTTGTTTGGTCTTTTCGTTTAATTTCCGCACTTCAAGCACCGTTAACGAATTAATTTGCAAAGAATGTTAAAATAAATCACTTTTAACTTTATATTTCTATCAGTGAAAACGAAATCCTTCGAAGGACTTCTTAAACAAGAAAATTCTTTTTTTTCCAAAAGCAGCAACAGATTTTGTTTAGCAAAGTGAAAATTTGTGTTTTGACCGCGTTGTGTTTTAAGCCCAGGGGGATATTGTGACTTTTATTATTTTTTTGTTCAAGCGGGGATTTAATACTCGTTTTATTATTATTTTTATTTAATTTATTATTAATGTATTTTTGTTAACAATTATAAAAAAGCAAAGAGCTAAAAATATATAGTGCCAATTGCAAAGATATAAACTGTCAAACTAATTTCTGCGTTTGCCTCTTCCTGAGAGTTATCCATCATATTTTTTTGTTAGTGTTGGGCTTGTTTGTTTGCGTTTTTGTATGTAGTTTTATCTCCTCGTGCCTCTTATTGTACGTGTGTGTGTGTTTAGGAGACCATTTCTCCATTTGCCTTACTCTCAACGAAAGCTTTTTTGGGTATGGTGTTAACCTACTAATAGAATGACGTTGCATATGAATGTGGGAGCCTACAAGTGGAGCTTTTTGTGTGTGTTGCTCTAAAGCTTTTCGATGCTTTTTGCATCCATGCATGTTATTGCTTACATTATAACAGAGATGGATATTTGGATTTAGTAAAAGATTTTATGGTGCGTATGATTTATGAACAAGTAGGAATTGTGTATAAAGCATACGACACATATGTAGATGTTTGAGTGGGAAATAAATAAAGGCATCATAACTAGAAACAAAAGCCTTATACCATTCACAATCGAAGGCGAGGTATTTTAAGAGGGTTCCAACTACAACCCAACTCCTTAAGCCGAATGCGTAAGCTTTACATAAATTAGATTAACACTCTAAGTCAAATATAAACCTCAGTGAAATAAACCCTATGTGAAGAATATCCTAAATTTCATATTTTGGAAACAATGTTAATGTTTATGATATTAGTTTTGTCATTCGAGTTGTAAGCCATCAAATTGACCATTTTGGACCCATAAATCATACTTTCAATGTTGATCTTACATACTGAATATATTCAATATTTTAAGTTTGCATAATGTCAAGGATTTTTAGTTGGGCAACCATTCTGCTGGCCACATAGTTTGTGATTTGCATAAGGAATAAGCTTTGTGTTTTCTTGATGATATGTTCAAATTGCAAACAACTTTCATATTGGCTTGTATCTTTGCTATATTATGTTCGTTGCAAACAGTCCACGTTTTGGCATACCTCTAGCACACCTTCCTACAACATATTATCAACCCTGCGGTAGACCATTCTCTATAACGGATTGGCTTGGAGAAAAAAGTATCCGTGGGATTTTTGCTTCTGATTCTTCGGGTATAGCCGGTATCGCGAAAAACCTCGTCCATGATTCTGTTCAGTTTGCATTACTGCATTCACCATAGGCCAATATCGGTGAGATGCAACGGATACGGACAATGGGTACATTTCCAACAAGGTCACTAGCCGGATGCATTTCAGGAGCTGATAAAGGAACCTTATTAACAACCTAAACAGCGATGGTGCGCTATGTGGTAAACTCATGACACGCTAAACCTCTATAAATGCCCTGCCAATGTCAGCACCTAATCCCATCTTAGCGGTGTTTTATTACCAATTATTTTAATTAAATAAAATAGCGAAAATACTCTGTGAAAAATCTTTAAGTTGCAACTTTAGAGGTTTGCAATGCAGTAGAGTTGGCGGTTTTTTTGGGATACCATTTGTATTTTGTTTTTGCAAAATAGTCAGTCTGAATCCCAGTTTGTTGTTTTCATAAAAAAAAAAAACAGTAAGGAAAGTAGTAAAGTCGGACTGGGCCGACTATATGATACCCTTCACCACTTTGGGTATATTGTACATATGTATCTGAAAAGACCTTTTTGAAGGAATTTTGACAAAAAAATGAACGAATTTTAATATGTGATTTTTATGTCTTTCTGGAACCTATGCTAAATTTAGAGTCGTTTGCGCACAGTGGGACAGATTTGTGTAAATCGATTTAAAGCAAACTTGACACACGCGATTAGTTATGCTGCACTGTTTTAAATTTAATCTCAATAAATAAGTCGATATTATGTATGGAAGCTACAAGATATCTATATCTGAACCGATTTGAAGCAAACTTGCCAGAGATTAATTTATACTAATTGCAATACGTTGTGTCAATCGGCCTAGGTGTGGATCTTTAGTGCACAATTTACTTAAAATCGGACGAAAAAATATATATAGAAGGAGTACACATCATTGTAGACTTAATTCAATACGCTATGCCAAAATTCGTGCAAATCGAATGATTTTCAGAGACTTTGGAGCACCATTTACCTAAAATCGTACGAAACTATGTACGATTTTCACGAAACTTAGCACACGTCATTCTAGACTTAGTTCAACACGCTATGCCACAATTCGGGCAAATCAAAATAGTTTCAGGGACTTTGGTGCAGCATTTACCTAAAATCGTTCGAAACTATATATGGGAGCTATTTGTAAATCTGAACCGATTTTCACGAAACTGAGCACACATCATTCTAGACCTAATTAAGTAGGCTATACCAAATTTCGTGCAAATCGAAAGATATATAGGGACATTGGTAGACCATTTATCTAAAATCGGGCGAAACTATATATGGGAGCTATATCTAAATCTGAACCGATATTCACGAAACTTAGCACACGTCATTCTAGACTTAATTCAATATGCTATGCCAAAATTCGTGCAAATAAAATGATTTTCAGGGAATTTGGTGCACCATTAACTTAAAATCGGGGGAAACTATATATGGGAGCTATATCTAAATCTGAACCAATTTTTACGAAACTTAGCACACATCATTTTACACCTAATTCACCTGTACTTTGCTCACAAAAATACATGGACAGACAGACGGACGGAGATGCTTAAATCGACTTAAAAAGTGATTCTAATCATATTCTCAAAAGGAACCATTGGTCTATCTCGTTTCCTTTTGCCTGTTACAAACATATGCACAAAGACATAATACCCTGTACCACAGTGTTGTGAAAGGTATAAAGATTTAGGGTATAATAAGAAGATTTCCCATATAATGAGAACCTAAAATACTTATGCTGGCGAAATATGGTCAAAATCTGCCAAAACTTAGATCGATATTGATTATTTTTCGAAAGAAGACACACCTTGCCAACATCCTCACAATATTTTATGTAAGGAGGCTATCAAACCCCGTGTCCAAAATACCGAATATTGGAGAGTAACGGGGCTATATCAAACCATATAGCAATATATTACATTTTCAATACAAAATATCCTAGGTGTAGTAGCAATGTACGTCAAAAATTTTAAATTTAGCTGAAAAGATCTGAAGTCTTTTTGTAAAATAGATGGTCGGGTACCAAATCTCTCTATCATTATTAACTTTTCGGTTTAGGCCCAACACTAAGTTACTTCTTTAACCACTTTTTATACCCTTCACCACACTGTGGTACAGGGTATTATGTCTTTGTGCATATGTTTGTAACAGGCAAAAATAATCGAGATAGACCCATGGTTCCTTTTGAGAATATGCATAGAATCACTTTCTGAATCGATTTATGCATTTCCGTCCGTCCGTCTTTCCGTCTGTCTGTCCATGTTAAATTGTAAACAAAGTACAGGTCGCATTTATGATCCGAATTGGATGAAATTTGGCACAGCTCATTTGTTTGGCCCAAGGACGAACCCTATTGAAATTGGGAAAAATCGGTTCAGATTTAGATATAGCTCCCATATATAGTTTCGCCCGATTTTAGGTAAATAGTCCTCTAAAGTCCCTATAAATCTTTCGATTTGCACGAAATTTGGCATAGCATACTGAATTAAGTCTAGAATGATGTGTGCAATGTTTTTTGAAAATCAGTTCAGATTTATATATAGCTCCCATATATAAATTCGCCCGATTTTAGTTAAATAGTTCTCTAAAGTCCCAATATATCTTTTGATTTGCACGAAATTTATCACAGCGTAATGACTAAGGTTTAGAATGATGTGTGTCAAGTTTCGTGAAAATCGGTTCAGATTTAGATATAGCTCCCATACATAGCTTCGTCCGATTTGAGGTAAATTGTGTACCAAAGTCCCTATATATCCTTCGATTCGCACGAAATTTGGCATAGCGTACTGAATTAAGTGTAGAATGATGTGTGCAGGGTTTCGTGAAAATCGGTGCAGATTTAGATATAGCTCCCATATATCTCTTCGTCCGATTTAAGGTAAATGGTGTACCAAAGCCCCTACATATATTTCGATTTGCACGAAATTTGGCATAGCGTACTGCATTAAGTGTAGACTGATGTGTGCAGGGTTTCGTGAAATTCGGTTCAGATTTAGATATAGCTATCATATATTCATCCGATTTAAGGTAATTTGTACATCAAAGACCCTATATATCTTTCGATTTGCACGAAGTTTGGCATAGCGTACTGAATTGCGTCTGTAATAATGTGTGCTAAGTTTCATGAAAATCGGTTCAGATTTAGATGTAGTTCCCACATATAATTTCGTCCGATTTAAGGTGAATGTTGCACCAAAATCCCTAAGTTCCGTAGAAATCGATTCAGATTTATGGTCTGTTCTCGTACTGCAAGATTCTACTAATTTTTACTATTTTATCCGATATCATAAAGGAAAAACTGTTAAATATAGGTTCTCAGACCATATATAGCGCCCATATATTTTCGTCCGATTTCATAGAAATGATGCACTAAAGTTCTTATCTATATAATTTCATGGCAATATTTTTTTCGAGAAGGCTGCGTCTTATAGGGGATAATATACCCAAAGTGGTGAAGGGTATCATATAATCGGCCCAGTCCGGCTTTACTACTTTCCTTACTGGTTTTAATTCAACTGAAATCTGACATTGAAGAAATTTGAAATTTGAAGGGACTGGATCGGTTACAAATATTGTAAGGGCTGTGGATCATCCTTTAGATCTTTCCCCTGAAAATATCGCTGATGTAAGTGAAAGTGTTGCCGAATAACCCTTCTCAGAAATTAGACTGTCTATGGTCTCCCTGCCTTACCCTTTGGCAGACAATTTTTTCTACTAAAAAAATAATTGTTTTTATAAAAACAATAAACTGCTATTACGCCTCACTATTTTGCAAACAACTAAATATCATGAAAAATGTTATATCTGTTTTATTTACATTGTCTTTTGAAACCAAGAAATTGATAACCCTGTACTGTACTTATCGAAGTATTATTACCCTTGATCAACGTAACTTGTTATGACCCAAAACATCAATCGCCAATTTACCAATTTCTAATCTTCTCAATTTATAGTTATTAACTCTTCATTCATAAAATTCCGAACATTTCGATGTTTCGTTGCCTTTATTAATCACTTTCACTATGCAACACACTCTATTTTCCTAATTTATTGCATTCCTACCCTACCCTACTACAACTACAAATCATTGTAATCAACAACGTATCAGTCTTAATCATCCTAAAACAAGAAGACGTATTTTTCCATTCTTGCCACAGGAGATAATCACACAAAATAAACAAAAGGGACCAAAAGTGCTTAGTGGTAAAGTGGTGGTGGCTATGGCATGGTATGGCTTGGCATTCAAAATTTTGCAAAATGTGGAACGCTGAAACGACTCTCGAACAGCTACGACTACTACTTGACGATTATAATCTTAAATGTAACAATCATAAATCACCGAATACCACTTATACACTTAAATGAACACTGATGCTTACACAAACGCCATCTCAAACACTAACATACACGAGCATGCATACACACACACGTTGTGCAGTCATCATTCGAACCATTCAAGGAATTTATGATGCAGTCTAGCTACTAGCTAGGCAGCCAATGAATCTCAAACAGTACCAACCAGTTTAGTGATACAGCATCAACAACAACCGAATTGAACAACAAGAACAACATAAGCGGCAGCAGCAACAAGAACAACAATAGAAAAATGCCAACAATATCCTTTCACTTCATCATCATTATTTGCCAACTTATGCACAATTAATAATTATTATGACTTAACTTGATGCACGGCTGCAAAGACGACGAAGACGACTACGGTTTCATACAGATATAACACGCTTACACTAGGGATATACTTCAACGCCCAGGCACACACACAAACACACTTATACACTCTTGAAAAGATACAAATCTTAAAATAATGTTGAACTTAAATCTATCAACGAAGAAGAAGAACCTGCATTGCAGAAACGTGGGTTGGGAAGGAGAATTTAACATTTTCAGGATAAAATTCTATATCGACGTCCGTCAGTCAGTCTGTTGAAATATTAATAGAGCTTTCAATGTTTAAAATTGAGTTTTACTATTACTCCTAGGACGATTGCTATTGCAAATTGGATATATCGGTCCACGATTTGGTACTTTGGGAATTTTTGGTACTTTTTAACCGAACCGGCTATTATTGAGGGGTAGCCTAGGGGATGATAGATACCAAGCAACGGCTCTGATTGGTGTTAACATGGCAAAGCCCAGGTTTATCTTGGTCCCTCTTTCATATCAAGTAGGACGATGACACCTGGGGTAACTGTTTTCATCATCCGTTGAAATAGTGAGCTGATATGTGCCGCGAGTTCACCCATAAGAACTATAAAAAATGGGTTGAAGCTTTGGGTTAGTTGCCCACACTCGAAGAACCACCCCCTACTATGAAAAAGCGAAAAAAGGAAAAACAAACCCCATAATGTTGACGACATCCGCAAACGTATAAAGGACCACGATCTGCGAATCTACACATGGAATGTACGCACGTTGTACAGAACAGGCGCAGTTTTCGCATTGGCGGATGTACTCAAGAAGTACAAAGCCGATATTATTGCCTTACAAAAAAAGGGATGAAAAGGAACAGGCGCAAGTAAGTCAGACAATTACGCACTGTATTATAGCTGTCATGAAACGAGACATGAATTTGGCTGCGGAGTTATGGTTAACAGAATATTATTTGCGCCCATGCTCCGACCGAAGACAAAGATTAGCCAAAGACATATTTTACGAGCGCCTAGAAACAACATATGACCGCTGCCCTGGTCATGACATTAAAATTCTGCTAGGAGATTTTAACGCAAAAATCGGAAAGGAAAATATTTTTGGCCCAAACGTCGGAAAATTCAGCCTCCATGAAGAAACTTCAGACGGCGGCATGAAGTTGTTTGACTTTCCGGCAGCAAAAACATGGTAGTTAGCAGCACCAAATTCACGCATCTCGATATACACAAGGCCAACTGGATCTCTCCTGATCAAGTAACGAGAAATCAAATTGATCATGTTGTGATAGACGGAAGGCATTCATCCAGTGTTTTTAGACATCCGTTCGATCCGAGGAGCAAATATCTATTCGGTTCGGAGCGATCTAATATAACACGGAAACTCAACGTCGAAAAGCAGACGCATAGTCTGTGGTACGATCAGGAGTATCGTAATTCTACACATATAAAAAAAAACCCAGCGTATAGGGCAACCCTGCAGACAGTAGCAACACGTAATGGAGCGTGAATTATTCGGAGAAAAGAGGAGATGAGAGACGTATTTTCAGAAAAAGAAAGAACAGGAAAAACGTGAGCGTGAGCATATTGAGATGTACAGGAGTCAGAACGAAGTGCGGAAATTTTACCAACGAGTAAAACACAAAACCGAAGACTTTGGTGCAGGCACATCCTCCTGTAGAGATGAAGAAGGAAACCTGGTGACAGATACAGATAACGTGTTGAGAATCTGGAAGGAGCATTTTGCAAAGCTGCTGGTATCAAATAGTGGCCGCGAAGAATATACCCCAGAACCAATAGGAGATGACACTCTATACCACCTAGCCAAGATGAGATCAGAATGGCAATAAATCGGCTGAAGAATACTAGAGCAGCAGGTACCGATGGGTTACAAGCCGAACTATTCAAGACCGGTGGTCAGATGCTGGTAAGGAGCGTGCACCAGCTGATTAATACAATTTGGCTAGAGGAATGCATTACCAATGATTGGAAAAAACATATAAAGTGCTATCCAGCGTGCAGTGTGAACGACTGAAGCCAATGGTCAATGATATTATTGGATCTTACCAATGCGGCTTCGACCTGGCAAATCCACCAATAGACCAGATTTTTACTCTGCGCCAAATCCTGGGAAAGACCCACGAAAAACATATCGATACATCTCACCTATTCGTCGACTACAAAGCCGCATTCGACAGGCCTATCCGTTTTAAAGCCATGTCTCTGTTCGGCATTCCTGCTATAAGGCTATGCAGGCTATGCAGGATAACTTTAACTGGCACAAGGTCAGCAGTTGAACCCTGAAAAGACCTATCGGAGCATGGATTTCTCCTCATCATCTTGTTATAGAAGGAATGCATTTATCCAGTATTTTAGACGTTCGATCTATATGAGGAGCGAATATCGATTCGGATCAGTACCTTGTGGCGGCCAAGGTTCGCACCCGTCTTAATGTAGCTGCAAATGTGCGATATAATGTAACACGGAAACTCGACGTCCAAAAGCTGCAAACACAACATATAACAGAAGCCTACTCCGCTCAACTTAGCCACTTGCTTGACGAAAGCACACCTTTTCCCGATAATAACATAGAAGCACAGTTGAAAAGAATTGCCCACTCCCTACAAACTGCAGCAAAAGCAACACTTGGGTACCAAAAACTACCATCAAGAAACCCGTGGTACGATCAGAAGTGTCGTAATGCTTCTGAGGTGAAAAACGCAGCGTATAGGGCAATTCTGCAGACAGTAGCAACACGTAATGCGATGGAGAATTATCAGGAGAAAAGGAGAAACGTATTTTCGGAAAAAAGAACAAGAAAAACGTGCGGTTCAGACAAGGTGATAGCCTCTTGTTTGATCTTTGTAACATCCTGCGGGAAAAGGTCCTACGAGGGGCAAAGTTGAACAGAAATGGCACTCGGTACACCAAACAACACATGTTACATAGCGAGCGGTAACAGCCACCTTTGAACAAATGGGTGTGGCAGTGAATGGCGAGAAGACCAACGCGCCAGACGTCCAGGAGACTCGGACCAACAGTGGAACTTGAGAACTACAGCTTCGAAGTAGTCAAAGATGATAATGAAATCAGTTTTGAAATTCGAAGAAGGATAGTGTTGGCCAGCCGATGCTACTATGGTCTAAGTGAGCAGTTTAGAAACAAGGCCACCTCTCGCCAGACCAAACACACACTCTAAAAGACGTTGCTACTACCCGTGCTGGTGTATGGATCAGAAGCCTGGGTACTTGTGCAAGCAGATGAAGCAGCTCTTGGAGTTTTTGAGAAAAAATATCAATATAGGATTCTTTGAAGTATCTGAGATATCCACACTTTTGGCCAATCGTCATATATATATATTTATATATGGGTATATTGACATTTCATCAGCCCTCAACTACAATCGTTAAATTATACTACGCCCCTGTACCAAATTCATTCTTTTGAAAATCCTTCAAATTATCTGCAATCTGTATTTGTTTTAAAGTGTATATCCTCGTGTGTGTGTGTTCGTGTCCAATGTATAAAACGACATTTTCGGGGTTTCCTTGTACCAGCTATTGAATAAAAGTGACACTGCAGTTACTGTCATTCCATTCCTTTGCTGGCTGCCATTGTTTGATGAAATGTTCCATAATCGAGAGCTTCGTCACGAGATGATGGCAGTCTTGCTGCAGGGTTTTGGTTCTTTCACTTTTCACCGTTTCACTAGCTGACGAATATTTTACATTGCCAATCCGTGTCTGTGTGTGTGTGACGGAGGCGATGATGGTGAAAGCAAGTGACAAAGTCAGCACTGTCGACGCCCGTCGTTGGACGACAACACAAAACGATTATGATGATGATGTCACTTTTGCTGGCGCTTTCCGCAGTTCAAAATGCATTACAGAATATTCTTTTGGCTGTGGCGAGGAGACTTCTGACGCTGTTGCTGCTGACTTGACTTGGTATCTGTTGTGTGTTGTTGTTGTTTTTGCTGTTCTTCTTCTTATTTATGTTGTTTATGTCGCCATTTGGTGTTGTATCCTTTGTTGATTTATTATGTTAAATATGACAAAATGTTTGCATTTTGCTGCTGCTTCCATTGTTGTTGTTATCTCGGATGCTTTATTCTATTCAGCATCTTTTGTTTCTGTTTTCTGTAGCTCGCCTTGTTGATTGTTTTGCTTATTTCGTTTAAGCAGTTTTGTTCATATAAATATTAACATTCTTATCATATTCTTTGTCGTTGGAATGCTATTATTTTGTTGTGTAACCATAGCAGGTTTTTATGGAGGGATGCTTATGTTTTCCTAGTTTAAAATTCAGTAAATTCTAAGCTAAATTTTTTTCTTAAGTAGAACTATGTAACATGAAGTGAGGTTTCTTAAAAGTTCACGAATATAAAATTAATCCAATAAGGAAAAGCCATAGTCGGACAGGACCGACTATATAATACCCTACACCATTTTGCATGCTGTTAGGGTATATATGGGAGATATATATATACGTTGTGCAAAAGGTTGTCACAATCGGATTCATCTTATTTGATGCATAACTTGTATGAAATCGGTCAAAATTATATATGGAAGCTACACTGGTGGCAAAAACCAAAGCACATAAAATTGCAAGGTTAATAAATGACGCATAACTGCTTCAAAATAACGATATCGTGTTGTTTTTTCAGAAGGAGTGTCATATTCGGTATTAATATAGGCTTGGCAAAGATAATATCGACGCCTCCGAACCATAGTATTCTAAGTCTGAAAAGTGCGTTTTTCAGTAGAAGCTTTCAAAGTCTGGAAGTTTCTTTAATCGTACGTGCCATGCTAAGAACATTTTTGCTTATAACTTTGGTTTTGATTGGCCGATGATTACCAAAATTTCAGTGAATTTAAATTAAGGACCGTAGTATCTAAAAACGTGAAGAACTTTAAAACATGCTAAGTCGACTTAGCATACTATGGTTCGGAGGCGTCGATATATTGCATAAAGTTTGGTTCAAATCGGGCATTACATTCGCCTTATAATGGATTTATAAATATTGAAAATGTTGACCATTTGTGAGGAGGTGCCTGAAGGAGTGAAACAATGGGTTCAATTTTCAGACTTGTTCTAGGCTTGGCAAAGACAATAGGCTGTGAAAAGTTTGGTTCAAAGCGGGAGTGTCCGCTGTTCGCCTGATATTGGATTTACAAATATTTGAGAGGTATCAGAAGGAGTGGACCAATCTGTCTCATCTTGGTCGTGATCTAGGCTGTGCAAAATTTGGTTTAAATCGGATTGTATGTTGACATGACCATTTTGTGGGGAAGTACCAGAAGGAGTGGACCGATATTCCCCTTCTATGAACTTAAACTAAGTGTAGAAGAAATAATAAGATGTGGAAAGTTTGGATGAAATCGGTTACTGCCTTCGAGAGTTATCGTGCACAGAAAACTGGGCAGACAGACAGACGGACTTAAATTGTCTGAAACGGATTTGGTCCAACGAAACATGGAGTCTAAAACCAATATTTCTATGAAGAACATTTTTGACGTATCAAAGTGTATACACCCTCATTAGCCATAAAGCTGAGGGTCTAAAAACCAACAATGGTCAGTTATGGCTGAGCTACCGCCCAATTGTGTGAAAAAGTGGTCGAAAAATACTTCGAAAAAGAATCAATGCTTGCAACAGTTCATGTAGAGGGCATTTAAGGGGACCCCCATTCTTTGTTTAAAAAAATTAATTTTTATATCCTTCACAACACTGTGGTACAGGGTATTATGTCTTTGTGCATATGTTTGTAACAGGCAAAAGGAAACGAGATAGACACAAGGTTCCTTTTGAGAATATGCATAAAATCACTTTCTGAGTCGATTTATGCATGTCGGTCCGTCTATCGGTCCGCCCGTGTGTATATGTTAAATTGTAAACAAAGTACAGGTCGCATTTAAGATCCGATTTGGATGAAATTTGGCACAAGTCACTTATTAGGCCCAAGGACGAACCCTATTAAAATTGGTGAAAATCGGTTCAGATTTAGATATAACTCCCATATATATTTTCGTTTGATGTTATGTAAATAGTGCACCAAACCCCCAATATATCTATCGGTTCGAACAAAATTGGGTAAAGCTAACAGAATTGGGTCTAGAATGACGTGTGTTAAGTTTCGTAAACAACGGTGTAGATTTAGAAATAGCTTCCATATATATTTTCGTCCGATTTTATGTAAATGGCACACCAACGTCACTATACATCTTTCCTTTTGCACGAAATTTAGCACAGCGTTCTTAAATGTATCTCGAATGACGTGTACTTAGTTTCGTAAAAATCGATTCAGATTTAGTTAAAGCTCCCATATATATTTTCTTTCTTCTGGCGCCTTAAGTAAATGGTGCAATAAAGACCTATAGCTAGGACGATTGCCAAGACCCTTTGTATGGGAAGTATATCAAATCTTGGTCCGATTTTTTCAGTTTTTGGTCAGTTGATTTATAGGCCTAAGTAAATGTAAATTGCCAATTTTCATTGAACTTGGTTGCATATTAAAGATTTTATAGGCCAAAAAGGGTGACATTCTCAAGACCCATTACATGGAAGGTATACCAAATCTTGGTCCGATGTATCCAATTTTTTGCAAGTTGCCTTTTAGGCCAATAATAAGCACATGTACCAAATTTCACTAACTTCCGATAACTCCTTCTATTTTTTCCGCTGTTTATATGAACTCGCGACATAGTGAAGTTAATATAAATTGATCTCTGGCAATATTCCCAAAGTTGTGAATGGTAACGTATAGTCGGCCCAGCCCTTTCTTTAAGAATTTTTATTTACGTTTACTTTTAAAATTACGAAATTGATAACATTTTGCAATGTAAATGGACTCAGACGAGCTATATTAGTGAACTAAGTTATATATTATTTCGATCAGGCGACGATCAGTCTGGTGTGATTCAGGTGCAAATGTTTTATATCAAATATTCGGTCTCCCTTACTTTCATATCCATCCATCTGCTTACATGGTCATATCCATTCACCCAAGTTCATCATATCCCTCACCAAAAATATCCAAGTTTATTTACATGCACAGCTGCATACATTAAAACTGGCCAAATTGCGTGAAAGTGTTTTCGTATGCACTTGGGCCAACCAGACGGTCGTGTACTTATATAGTTTGTATACCAACTAAAATAACAACAACAACAAACAACGCACACAACTTACGACAAGTGCAGTAAATGTGTTTTATTATTACATGCAACCAAACAAAGAAAATTCTAAGATGTACCGAAGTGTGTAAGGATGTACCCCGAACGTCCCTTGTGTGTTACAATTTGCTGCATTATACTTTGCATAAAACATACACAAATATATGTTATTGTGGGTGTGTGTGTTGTTGTTGTTGATTTTTTAGCAAACAACTCACGGTGAGTGTTGGCAAGACAGTAAAAGTGAAAGAAAGATTAAGGCTGAAATTACGACATTCATTGTAATATAACGTGAATGTTACACATATTTATGTTAGTAGTTGGTTGGAGGGAGGTAGTTTTTTGGCATATCTAATAGTGTTTGTGTAGAATGTGTGTTGGTAAACACAGTGTTGCTGTTTATACAAGACATCTTTTGCATATTTTCCGGCTGTTTTTTTTCGTGAAAAATATTCTGTAAGAAAGTTGGCGTTGTGCAACTGCAACTACAAGGCATAAACTTTACGTCCCCGGGAATAGTTAAGTCCATGTATTTATGCTGATGATTTGAAAGCGTTGGCATGTTTTAAACATTGCAACGTTCATACTGCAGTGTTGATGTATTTAATTATGTGCATTTTCCTGCATCACCTAGGTCTCCTTCACATTTCAACGAATTGGTTGTGTGAGTGCCTGTATAAATGCTTTGCTACGCCCAATGCTGATGATGATGGCGACGTCTTCATGGTCGACGACAGCCATGGTGGTTTAATGGCTAGTAGGAGTAGGTACTACTACTATTAAGCATAAAATATGAGTACATATTACAGTTATTATTGTTATTATGTAATTAATATCATCTGTATAATAACGTAATTTCTTGGTTATTTTTCGTGTTCTTCTTCGTGAATGCTCTGGCGCCTTATAATTCCGTGCCATTTGCTATTTATAGGGTTAATTTCACTTTTGTTTATTCTGAAAATGAAAAAACCGGATGAAAGGAAATTATTATATTACACGAGGATGCATAACATCTTTGGTTAGAAAGTGAAAGGGATAGAGAAGTCTATGAAACTGCAGGGTAATTTGAAGGTTAAATAAAGAATGAAAATTTTAAACTTTCGAATAGTAATTTTAAGTGAACTTTGATTTAAAGGAATGTTGTAAAGTAGGCCTGGGCCGATTATATGATACTCTTCATCATTTTTGGTATATTCTACATATGTATCCTAACAGACGCCGCCTTTTCGAAAGAAGATTAACATCAAATTGAACGAAAGAAGATTAACATCAAATTGAACGTAGTTATATATGTGATTTTTATCAATATTTAAACCGAGTAACATCAATCCCTACAAAAGAAATCTCAATCAGGCACCCATTGATTATTTGGTGTACAATTAACATGAATATTTACACAAAGCAGGATTTGATAAAAGCGCGATGTTTGGGTGCAGAAAAAAATAGGATGGATCGAATTTCCATATGCGAATGAGATAGACCCATTTCTTAAACGCATGGTGACTGGAGATTAGAAATGGATCACGTACGATAACCCTGTGCGAAAACGATCATGGTCAAAGAGCGGTGAAGCACCTCAAACGGTGGCCAAACCAGGATTAACGGCCAGGAAGGTTCTGCTATGCATTTGGTGAGACTGGAAGGGGATTATTTATTATGAGTTGCTTCCATATGGCCAAACGCTAAATTCTGATCTCTACTGCCAACAACTGGACCGATTGAAGATAGCAATTGACCAGAAACGGATAAAATTGGCCAACAGGAGAGGTGTCGTGTTTCACCAGGACAACGCTAGGCCACACACATCTACAGTGACTCGCCAGAAACTTCGGAAGCTTGGCTTGGAAGTTTTAATGCATCCTCCATACAGTCCGCACTTGGCACCAAGAGATTATCATCTTTGCGAAATTTTTTTTACTGATAAAAAATTGGTATATAGGCAGGATTGCGAAAATCGACTACTAGAGTTTTTTTTTTGCAAATAGAAAGCAGGAATTCTATGAGAACTGCATTATGAAGTTACCTTTAAAATGGCAAGAAAGCTTGTTAAATAAAGTACTATAGTTCATAAAAAAGTAATGGCATTATTTTTCCCCAAATTGATATATGAAATATATGTAAACCTGAACCGATTTCAAGAACACATCATCGTTCTTTTTTTTGTTTATTCCATATATAGTTCCTTTGATCCATATAGTTCCTTTACTCCATACAGTTCCTTTGCTCCATATAGTTCCGACTTCTACATAGCTCCTTTGAATCTCTCTTTCATCGTTCTATTTGTTTTTTTTCGCTCACATAGTTCCGTGTTGATTTGTTAATAAATGCAAAAATTGGAAATTCTGTAAAAATGAAAAAAAATAAATGAAGCTACAGAATTCAACTGCAGGACGATAAGCACGAAATACTTCTTTTATAAATAAATAAAAATATTTAAAACAAAAAATAAGTTTTAACTATTTACACAATTTGAAATACGAACGAATGACGAATATGGGAATAAAGGAACGAGATTAGAAAAAAGAACGAGAAAAAAGGAAAAGAAAAAAGAACGAGATCAAAAAGGAACGAAAAAGGAACTATATTAACTCTACACGTCATTCTAGACTCAATTTGGAAATATATTTGGGTATTTGGAGCTCCATTTTCATTAAATCAGACGAAAATATATATATGGAGCTATATATAAATCCGAACCGGTTTCACGAAACTGAGCTCACATTATTCTAGACTTAATTCAGTACACTGTGTCAAAATTCGTGCAAAGGAATGATATATAAGGAATTTGGTGCACCATTTACATAATATGGCACGAAGATAGATATGGGAGCTATATCTAAAACTGAACCGATTTAAACGAAACTTAGCACACATCATTCTAGACTCAATTCAGTACGCTATGCCAAACTTGGAGCAAATCGAAAGAAAGATCTTGGCTTTGGTGACCAATTTACATAAATCGGACGAAAATATTTATGGGAGCTATTTCTGAATCTAAACCGATTTTAACGAAACTAAGCTCTCATAATTCTAGAATCGATTTAGTACGCTATGCCAAACTTCGAGCAAATCGAAAGATATATAGGCACTTTGACGCACCATTTTCATCAAATCGGACGAAAATATATGGAGCTATATATAAACCGATTTTTCTCAAATTCAATAGGGTTCGTCCTTGGACCAAATAAATGAGATGTGCAAAATTTCACCCAATTAAATTCGTCATTCTGTTTTTAACACCTCGAAATATTCGTCGGGATTCCATATCGTATATCTATTCTAGATCAGAATAACATTGTATGTAAGCTTTGCCATGCCCGTTAGCCTTTTGAAATATCGATGAGATCGCACTATTTAGGGTATCGTTTTAAAATTTTGCACATACATTGTTACGACTCTTTGGTGTTTGGTATTGAAAGTGGCATGTGTCGGTCCACTTCTTGGTATTGTTCCCATATGTACTACAAAGATGTCAAATACTACGTAGCAAAAGTCACCAATATTCTTTGCCGAATAGATGCCAAGCCTCCTTTCCTTATATCCTAGGGTCTTTGACTGAAACGATGGAAAAATAATTATCTGCTTCTTCGCAGCAATTTCAATAGAGTTCCATGTTTTTACATACTCATTTTCGGTATGTTAAACAATCACCTCATGGTATTTTGGGCGGATCCAAAATTGGACATGTAGTATAATTTATTTTCCTTCGACTTGAAACCGATTTTAACGAAACTAAGCTCTCATAATTATTGACTCAATTTAGTACGCTATGCCAAACTTCGAGCAAATCGAAAGATATATAGGGACTTTGACGCACCATTTTCATTAAATCGGAAGAAAATATATGGAGCTATATATAAATCTGAACCGATTTTTCTCAATTTCAATAGGGTTCGTCCTTGGACCAAATAAATGAGATGTGCAAAATTTCAGCCAATTCGGATAATAAATGCGACCTGTACTTTGTACAGACAGACGGACGGAAAGTGATTCTATGAATAATCTCATCTCGTTTCCTTTTGCTTGTTACAAACATATGCACAAAGACATAATATATTGTACCACAGTGTGGTAAAGGGTATAAACAGCCATGCTGATTTGTTAGCGATCCTTTCCTCCGTGTAAACTTTCGTGATGATTGACCAAATTCATACCTTAAATATTATGCGATCATTACAAAAAATGATAGGACCAGAGTCAAAAATTCCTACAAAATTTAATGATTGGTTCATAACTGCTGCCAGGACGCCTTACAATGGCTAAATCGATAGTATACATATGTTGATCGATATACTAAATGATATGCCTAGGACCAACATTTCGTGTCTCAAGTCGATTTCGTGCGTAAAATATCATAATACTCGAGTAGACTTTTTATACCGTCCTTCATGAGGTAGACATTAAATATACCTAAAACTGGTTGAGACTTCTGCATGGGGTTATATCGTGGTAAATAGCGACTAAACTACAGACACTCAGATTTTAAACACTTTCAATTTTCAACCAACTTGGATGATATATAAATTTGTCAATACGGGTCTGACCAAATTTTCTCTCGAAGTCCGCCCCTCTGTAGTAAATAGTCTTAGTTATATTTTTATTACCAACAATGTAACTTTCCTCCCAAAATTAGTCATAGATTTAATATGATTTCCTTATATTTACAACAATTATCTTTTTATGATACTCATAGTCATATTTGTCCATTAAGTTTCTTTATAACAAATAGTCCAACTTTATTATAATTTTCTTATATCCGGTAATTTTCTATGTTGACTCATAAGTCGAGATAAACTTCATCTACAGCTTGTCAAATTGAAATAGCAAAGAATGAACGAACGAAAGGAAGATATGTCTTTGGTATTATTAAATTTAACTTGATCATATTTTATCCTTGTTTATTGCCAAGAGATGACTGCCATTAAAGTGGAACTACCATGTTGTTGGTCATAAAGGTGCTCTCCGTGTAATAAGAACCAGTACGAGAGACAATTACTTATAGATGACAGAGAGAGAAAAAAATACTTACGGCATTTAGCACTCGGATACCCAGTGAAAAGAATTAAATTAAAGGCATTTTGAGTGTTATTGAATTTCGACAAAGCCGATCATAAACAGCGCAGTTGTAAATTAGGGTTCCACCATAAAGTAAAGTGTGTATGAAAATTATATTTTCCTTTGAAAACATAGAAATATTTGTCCGAACTCCACTGCGTATATATATTATAGATGGGTTTGGCCGGCATGGAATTTTATAATAATAACGCACTATATAAGATATACGTTTGGAATTTTGCACATTGTTATTAATCTGACAAAGTTTGGTATTAAATATGGGATATATTATTGCACTTTTGGTGTGACTGCTATACACTCCGCATTCTTTGTGGGTAAAAAAAAAACATCTTTGTATAACATATTCAATATAAGTCCGAGCTTTGACCTAACGTCCATATTACCGCCTGACCCATTCTATGTTTTATTTTGAAATAACATCCATATAAAGGACTTCCTTTTTCAGTATTTTGAAAATTTTGGCCGTATTTGCCAACAGAAGTGGCGTTTATATGGCATTCAAGATACCCCCTTAATGCAAATGAACAAGATTATAACTACCTTTCGACTGATGTTGGTGGACCAGCCTGTTTCATTTCGACCACTGCTATTACAGACTATTCTAATGATTTTTTTCAACCCCATCACACCTGAGGTTATTAACGGAAATCCTTCATCTTAATGTAATTGATGAAACTCTACCTTTCCTTCTGATCAAGAGAGAGTGGGATGACACCGTGAATACCACTGGGGACAAAAAAATGATCAAAGGAGATTGGAGAGAACGAAGATCTTGACGGAGATGAAAAACACAACTCAACGAGCCGAGGCTACCAAAGCAATATTCCATTGAGGTGGAAATTATTCCCAATCAGGAGGAATCTTAAGCTCAAAAAGAACTACCAAAATAGTACCGAGAGGTACTTCTTGATTGAAAGGAGGAGAATACTCTAATCAATTGGAACCTTCGAGGGTTATTACAGTAAATGTGTCGAACACAGAGGTGTTCCCGACAACATTTGCATCTTTGGGGAACAACCTCAAAAACAAAGTGGCTGTAAAGTTGCCAACGGATACGACTGTAGCGCATTAAAAATGTTTCGTTTGTCTACGTTGCATCGACAAAGACCCCTGCAAAGAGTGACAAGGAAGAGGCGAATTACAACCTTCAGTTTCCACATAAGGGTCGCAGAAGTCGGAAATCCTAAGAGTCATGTTAGTAACTGCACCTACATTGACTCCTGGGAGAGGGGTGAAATTCGTGCGATCTTCAGATTGTATAATCTGCTAGACCACCATGTGGAAATTACATTGGCGCAATTCGAAAGATCTAATATGAAAGAGCTGGCAACTAACCTTGGTGCTGAACCTCAAATTGTCAGAATTTTAACGACATAACTAGGGAAACAAACATATCAAACATGCTGTAGGGATCACAAGAGGTCACTGCAGAATCAGATCAATGGACGCCAAATGCTACTTAGCAAAAAGCATCGACTCTTTGGTAGATTCGAGATTAATATTCTTAATCGCCGGAATATATTCTACTTATTTACCGCCAAATAATCACCTGTTGTACAACTTTTAAAATAATCTTCTTGATGGGTAAAACTTCATCGCAGGAATTTTCAATAGATGTTCATGTTTTGACACTACCTCCCAAAAATTGCCAACCTCGTAAAATCCTAGCCTAATTCATAAGGAAGTACCCCATTCCTCATTGTGAAGAGTAAACAATTTCTGAACCTCACGACGTTTTACTTCATTTAATTCATGGCCGTTCTTTTGGCCAGGTCCGAAGTTATATAGATGTATAATTTTTGACCCATATAAACATTTACAACTTACTCCTTCATGTAATTCTCAACAACTTCCCTGAAGTACTGATTTGAAATTGGGCCCGGGAGAGTCTGCAATCAGATCTGCTATCCTTATAATTCCTGGACTTTCCAAATTATCTCCCAATTTTAACGGCAATTAACGTCTAAGTTCACCCTCAAATAGATGTCCATGTTTTGACATTACCTCCCAAAATTGCCAACCTCGTAAAATCCTAGCCTAATTCATAAGGAAGTACCCCATTTCTCATGGTGAAGAGTAAAAAATTTCTGAACCTCACGACGTTTTACTTCATTTAATTCATGGCCGTTCTTTTGGCCAGGTCCGAAGTTATATATATGAAATATAATTTTTGACCCATATAAACATTTACAACTTACTCCTTCATGTAATTCTCAACAACTTCCCTGAAGTACTGATTTTAAATTGGGCACGGGAGAGTCTGCAATCAGATCTGCTATCCTTATAATTCCTGGACTTTCCAAATTATCTCCCAATTTTAACGGCAGTTAACGTCTAAGTTCACTCCCAAAAGTTCTCTGGGATATCTGAACTGAACAGGAATCCTACCCATCAATTTTTGTTGTATTCGTGCGACAAGTTTATGGTATCATTCAACCTGCTGCTGTTGTTGTTGTCGTTGTTGCTTCTACGGAAAAGCAAATGAAATTCATTAAAAATTAATCCAGATTTTTTTCTTCTTCTGTTTTTCTTGCTACAGCTCACATTTTCCGACTATCATTCGGTTGATGGTGATAGTAGCCATTGTTGCTACTTACTCCTGCACTGCACTCTTGGACAACTCGCTGCTGTTGTTGTTTGCTTCTTTATGTGGATTTGTGTACATTGCAATTCAAAACAAAAGAAAGAAAAAATAAAAAAACAAAGCTGGAGCCAGAGAAGATGAATACAAAACGAAAACAAAACAAAAGAAAAAAGTCCTTCTCTTGGAATGAAAGCAATTCCTGAGTTGATTCAATTACCGCCAATGTATACACGGACACTGACACTACTATAACCCCAAGACCGAACTGGACTTGGACACTGGAAAGAGATGCTGACGATGATACTAAATAAACTCAAAACGAATGGAGGAAGGGGATATATATGGGATTCACATAGCCATTTCAACAACACCACCAACACTATTTTTTTATGAAGAAAGGTCTTGCGTACATATTGTTGTGTGAACGACCAACAGCTCGACCAACCGACCGACCGACCGACCCACCCACCAACCAACCAAACAATGTGAATGTCGGAAAAACAAAACAAACAAATTTTCTTAACAACAAAATGTAAATAAACAAAGAGACAATTTTCTGCTGCTGTTTCTATTGTTGTCGTTTTCGTTGTTGTTGTGATGGTCAAGAAACGACAACCGTATAAACGATATAAATAAACAAAGTTCAAGAGAGCAACAAATAGTGAACAAATGAACAATCTTTTAGTAGTAAAGTCGAATAGTAGTATATTCTCAGTCAAGAATGTTAAAATAACATATTCTTTAATTAGTTTTGGCATTGTGAATGTAGTTTCCAATCCTTGAATATTTTCGGAATTTTGAAGGTTTAAGATGCATTTTCCAGACGAAGTGGTTGTTTATACAATACACTTCACCACACTGAGCTAGATGTGTATCCAAAATTCCAGCCCGGCGGAACTTAACGCTTTTTTCACTTGTTTGAAACTCAGTTCAGAGTTCGGTATAGCTCCCATATATACAGTGGCTCCATCGAATAATCGGACAAGTGTTTGTCAGATATAATAATGCTATACATTTCAAAAAAATGTCTAAATGTGTAGTTTTTTTCGCTTTTATTTACACATTACTTACTTATATTTCTGAACAATACAAAAAGCAACAACTTTCCTAGTGATAAAAGTAAATTTCGTCAGAAAAACAAAATTAACTCAATTTATTGTGTTCAACGCAAAATCGGACAAAACAAAGTATCAATGTTAAAAGTCCCGTTATTATGCAAATATGAACTTCAAATCTGTATTTTGTTTGTCGTATTCATTTGTAAATTGCATTTAGATCAAGAAAGTGGTAAAACTAAATAAAAATAATTTTAAATGGCTCCAAAAGGGAAAAAATTCAGTATGGAAATCAGACAATTAATAGATAAATTGAATTATGAAGGTAAAACAGTAAGAGAAATTGCCGTATTGGTTGGAATGAATAAATCTACTGTCCACGACATTATAAAGAGGTTCCGTGATGAGTTCAGATTGACCAATAAAAGCAGAGAAGGTCAAT
The DNA here is from genome assembly GCF_032173495.1 of Musca vetustissima. Taxonomy (NCBI): domain Eukaryota; kingdom Metazoa; phylum Arthropoda; class Insecta; order Diptera; family Muscidae; genus Musca; species Musca vetustissima. The sequence goes on along the minus strand of NW_026879641.1, from coordinate 384 downwards.
GGAAGATATTGAATGAGCGAGAAGAGCGTTCGATATTAAAAGAAATAAAACAATATCCATTTAAAAGCGCAAAAGAACTTAAAATAAATTTAAAAACTCGCACTTGAAAAGATGTGTGCCTAAATACTATTCGCAATACATTACATAAATATGATTATTATGGAAGAGTTGCAAGAAAAAAAGCATTTATAAGCCTTAAAAATAAAAACAGTAGAATAAAATATGCCAAGGAGTATTTACTAAAATTAGAAGATTTTTGGAAGCAGGTAATTTGATGATAGATCATCTTAAAATACATTTCTATTGATAGTTTCCATTATATTAAGGATCTGTTTACTGACGAAAGCAAATTTAATTCGCACGGATCAGATGGAAAGATGTATG
>NW_026879640.1:0-27613 GCF_032173495.1 Musca vetustissima | reverse complement strand
TGTATTGCCTCAGATTTGACTGACTACTGACAAGTTGCACTGACTGACTCGTTGCAGACTCAAAGTCATTTACTGAACGCTAATGATGATTGCAGCTAAATTATGAGGCAGCATAAAAGTGCTACCAGTAGTACGATATGCAAGATTTGTACACATGCGCAATAAATTTATATTCAGGCACAGCAGACAACTGCCAGGATGGTATCCCGATGAATGAACTTGTTCAGATGGCAACAAATGTGGGAAGAAATCCGAAGTAGAAAATACTCATGCAAAAAATAAAAAAACTGTGAGTATTAAAGATGTTGGACCACATGGGGGAATTTTAAGCAAGAATTGAGCATGCTGGCAAACTTGTTTATTTAGATCGCATGACTACTATAGTTTTTATATGCCAGTCACACAAATCAGAGTTGATGATGTTCGACTATCGAAATATATCTACGTGGTCACAATAAAATCAGAAAATATCTAAAATAGGTTAGAGCTCTTGTATGAGAAATACTCAAAGGAATTTAATCCCAATTGACTATAGCCAGTTTGATTGGAAAAATATTTACATATGATATACCTAAATTTAACATTTTCTACGATTTTTTTTTTAGCCGCCGTGACCAAGGAATGCAATATTACCTTTTACCCAATACCGACTCATTTTCGGTATTTTGAGAGCATTAGATGCATCTTCTCACCGATTTGGTATATACGTGTTCCTGAAGGCCGGCATACATATATACAGACAATTATCAATATAGATCCATCTTTTGACATAGCCCCATATAAGGATACCGCCCAATAGTCTGTATTTTAAAGATTTGGTAATTTGGTATTCCGGGATATTAGAAGGCAAATACACATTTTGCTTTTTTAATATTTTCCTAATGTCCCGCCCTATTTTCTATTTTAAAAAATTTATACCAGAATTTTCTGATTGAAGTGGCTGTTGTTTATATTACCTAATATATAAATATGACTGTACCGTTAAATGATTGACATTCCAAGGCGTATATCTTCTCGGAATACAAAATTACAACCACTTCAGAAGCTACCCCGGGTAGGAGCACATTCGGCAAATTTGATTTTTTATTACAAAACTGTACAATTTTTCAACTAATACTAATTTATCACATGTTTTTGTTACTAGTTTTTATAACTATCCGTCGACAATAACTAGCTATAAAGGTTTTATACCCTTCACAACTCTGTGGTACAGGGTATTATGGCTTTGTGCATATGTTTGGAACAGACAAAAGGAAACGAGATAGACACAAGGTTTCTTTTGAGAATATGCATAGAATCACTTTCTAAGTCGATTTATGCATGTCCGTCCGGCAGGTCGCATTTGGTCCAAGGACGAAACCTATTGAAATTGGGAAAAATTCGTTCAGATATAAATATAACTCCCATATATATTTTCGTCCTATTTAATGTAAATGGTGCACCAAAGGCCCTATATATCTTTCGATTTTCACGAAATTTGGCATAGCTTACTAAATTAAGTATAGAATGATGTGTGCTAAATTTCGTGAGAATCGGATCAGATTAAGATATAGCTCCCATATATATTTTCGTCCGATTTTATGTAAATGGTGCACCAAAGTCCCCATATATCTTTCGATTTGCAAGAAATTTGGCGTAGCGTGGTGAATTGAGTCTAGAATGATGTATGCTAAGATTCATGAATATCGGTTTAGATTTAGATATAGCTCCCATATATATTTTCGTTCGATTTTAGGTAAATAGTGCACCAAAGTCCCTATATATCTTTCGATTTGCACGAAATTTGGCACAGCGTAATGAATTAGGCTCAGAATGGTGTGCGTTAAGTTTCCTGAAAATCGGTTCTGATTTAGATATAGCTGCCATATATATTTTTGTCCGATTTAATGTAAATGGTGCACCTTCGATTTGCACGAAATTCGGCTTAGCGTACTGAATTACGTCTAGAATGACGTGTGTTACGTTTCGGGACAATCGATGCAGATGCAGGCATTACCTCCATATGTATTTCTGATTGAGATTAAATTTTTCACAGTGCGACGTACCGTTCCCATAATGAACAAGGAGTTTATTTATTATTTATTTCTTTACATAGAGAGTTATAATTCATAGATCCCACGAAGCTATAAGCTTGTCTGTAGGACTACCCCCAAGAATTTAAGAATATAAATAATTTTTGGGAGGAATAGGAATCCAAAATAACAAATTGCAGTCCCATCGGTATCAGGCGAATGGATAGTCAGAATATGGTACCCATTGATGTTGAGTACGCTTATGCTAAAAATGTCAAACTTTCCAAGGACAATGTCAGATGGTGGCAGGCAAAACCATGTCAGAAAGTGATATTCACTTGAGAGTTTATAGGGACCCACTGGAGTCAACCCCTGATGATAAAAATATACAGACAGCCGCAGCTCGCCTGTATAATAAATTAAGACACGACACGGAGCAGACAGCCTCAGCTCGTCTGCACTCCAAATAAAATAAGACACGGACAGCCGACCGTTCTTGTTGAGTGGTTGTAAGGCACTAATTTTATTTTAAAATATTTATCCTTAGGTTCTACTTAAACAACTCTTTCTTAGCCTAATCTCAAACACAAAATACTTATCAGTAAACTATTTGTTCTAATAATAGAATTTGATCTGTGGAGAGTTTTCCCATCGTGTGCGTCATAAAATCTCACCACCAACAACAACAGTCTTATCAACGTTGCGTGTGGGATTTTAGACTCTTATCTTAAAACACTCCAACGATCAAATCTTCTGTACTACAAAATTCTGTTCAAAGTATTTTGAACATGCTGACGATTGGCAAGAAGAGTTTACAAATTAAATTTCTGTTCAAAGTATTTTGAACATGCTGACCACTCACAAAGGGATGACAAATACAACATTTATTTTATTTTTAAATAGTTTGATCCCTTGTGGTGGTTAAATCTACTTATACATCCTTCTACAAATCTAAAGCAATGTGAGCAGAATTATTCTATCATAATACATATTAATTATTACTAATAAGAAACTATTATATTTTATAATTAGGGAAATAATAAATATTATCAGCATCTAGGTAACAGCACCCACCATTCGTCGCAGCCAATTTTCTATGGAACATCGATAAGCACTTCCTCCACCTTCGTCTACTGCCTTCATCCTCCAGGCAACACCATTTCTCTGTGGCGATTTCTCCCTCCACTCTTCATTAACTGGAGTTATCTTCCCGCGATGATGCACACCTTTGACTTCTTTGCGGCTTTCTTCATCGTCTTCAATTTTCACTACATCTTTTTCTGTTTTTGTGTATGATATCTTCTGTGCCAACTTCTTTCTAAACCTGGATAAGTGATTAAATTTAGCACAATGTAAATTACCTTCAGGGATTAGTGAACTGCATCCCTTTTCCACCTCAAACATCATTTCTTTCTTGGCTTTTACATTCATGTAGACAACATCACTATTTTCTTCTACATTGCTTTCTTCTGCAATTTCTTCATCTATGCGGTAAACATCATAATTCTCATCTATGCTCTGGATATCCAATTGTTGTTTTCCAAAATCCTTCACGTCATCTTCCTTTTTGTTAAGCTGTCCCATAGATTCTGCCTCGCCAAATTGCTGGGTTTTTTCTTGTATCTGCTTTTCATAGACTTTTGGTTCTAGTTCATGTTTTTTCTCCAGTGGACTGTCTCCATTAATGTCTTTTGTAACTAAATTCCCTCCACAGTGAGGGCTTGCCGGGGGCACCAAATATTGGAAGGTTTCCACTACTTCCTTCAGCTCCTTCCTTACCTCCAAATATATTTGGAGCATTCTATCAAATTTGAAGAATATGTCTTCGGTGAACTCCACACATCCTTGTTTTGGAAGCAATAGAGTGAGTTCCATATACAATCTCTCCAAAGACTCCATTTCAATTAGCGCATTCTCTTTTGACATTTTGGGCAATTCACTTCTTACGTCGTCGCATCGCTCAATTCCATAATCAAATTCAAGAAATATCTTTCTCAGATCACTCCTCTGGTTTAGATCATTTCTAATGTCATCAAAGAAATGGACATCAAATTTAAATGCTCTCCGTATATTTTTTATTTTTAAGATTATCGGTATACAACCATTCTCAACTCGGTTATATTCCGATTTAATATTTTCGGCGTCAATTTTTAGCGCTAATTGCTGAACTTCTTGCAACTCTTCTTCGAGTATATTCATCCATTCCATCAATTGGGCCATTTTGCGGAAGGATATTTTCGATTCCAAATACGAACACATGGCGTTTAACTCCTCGGCCTTTCGAGTAAATCGCCGGCACTGTTCCTTCTTCTCATTTTCATCAAGTCTTTTTTGCCAAGACTCAATGGAGAAGTCTAACTCCATCTCCATTTTATTTTTTAAAAAACTGTTCACCTTGTAGAACAGAAAATTTAGCAATTCTTGAGCTCCTTACTCAAAATTGCTTTTATATTTTTTCCACTTTTGCTGGTTCTACTGAGTCTCTTACCACGGGTGGGGGAAAACTCAGTTTTTCGAAGGACCAAAAAAATGATAAAAATATACAGACAGCCGCAGCTCGCCTGTATAATAAATTAAGACACGACACGGAGCAGACAGCCTCAGCTCGTCTGCACTCCAAATAAAATAAGACACGGACAGCCGACCGTTCTTGTTGAGTGGTTGTAAGGCACTAATTTTATTTTAAAATATTTATCCTTAGGTTCTACTTAAACAACTCTTTCTTAGCCTAATCTCAAACACAAAATACTTATCAGTAAACTATTTGTTCTAATAATAGAATTTGATCTGTGGAGAGTTTTCCCATCGTGTGCGTCATAAAATCTCACCACCAACAACAACAGTCTTATCAACGTTGCGTGTGGGATTTTAGACTCTTATCTTAAAACACTCCAACGATCAAATCTTCTGTACTACAAAATTCTGTTCAAAGTATTTTGAACATGCTGACGATTGGCAAGAAGAGTTTACAAATTAAATTTCTGTTCAAAGTATTTTGAACACCTGACTTCAACCTAATTGTGTATGTCTATAATTTATTATATACCGTTTTAATTGTCTTTAAGCAAGAAGTAAAAAAGTCGTTACGTTCGGTCGAGCCGAACTTTTTATACCCTCCACCATAAAATACTTAAATCCGATGGGGACTTAAAAAATGCAATACCAAAAACTCGCGTGACTTTTGAAAAAGATGGCAGCAATTCTAAAAATACCGAAGAATGCGGTTACCAAAGTGAAGACCGAGATTTTTACTTTTTATTCCCTACACAACTGTGTTGTGCAAATACCCATAACGCCGCGAAATATTGGTCCTAGACCCACTTTTAAGTATACCAATATCTTAACTAACTGAGTCGATCTAAACATGTGTAACCGTCCGCCCGTCTGTCCATTATAATTGGTATATACGATACATGCCACAGTTCTGGACCAATATTCACGTAATTTTGCATGTAGGGTGGTTCTGTTGTTTTGTAAAAATTGGTTAATATTCAGGGGATGAAGTGGACAAAATACTTAACTTTTGTCGGTTTTCTGGTCGCACCGCAATTATGGAGAAGGGGATCGGCATGCCTGTTTTGATATAGATCGGTCAATATTTTGCAGTTCAAATGGACCCTGACTTTAGTGTGAAAACTGCCACATTTTTATGCTATAGCGTATATATTTACTTCTGATGGACTTAGACCCGAGTGGTTGATAGTATATACAAGAGTAGTGGTTGGCCTTTAAATTGATACCAATTATATGGTCGTATGTACTCGGATGTGGGAGTTACACTTAAATATTTACAGGTGCTTACATATTCAGATAATATTTAGTTACCACTACCACACTGGATGGAGGAAATGTTATGGTCTATAATTTTCGGCGATGATCAGATTATAATTTAGGGACGAAGTGGACAGGTAATTAGAAGAACTTTACTGAATATTAGTAATATTCGGAAAATATGTCAGTGTAAGGAGGAGGTGCTGTTCACCTCTAATGGGGAAAAAGGTTGCAACTAGCACGAAATATTGCCCAGGCTCCGCAGAAAGTTAGAGTTCCGTGGTAGTTGTGTAGGGTATCGTACAGCTCCGCTCAATGGTTTGTTTTTAGATTTGGCACCCAATAGAATAAAAATATACACTTACAGCCAAGCCGGTTGAAAACGTGTCCAACAATCCCAAAATACCGAATATTGGGGGGTACCGTTACATGGGGGCTAATACAAAGCGTGAACCGATTTCCACAAACGGACAGACAGACAAATTTCATAGAATTTTATTCTGATTCTGAATATATATACTTTATGGGGTCTTCAATGGTTAAGCTGAGGTGTTAAAACGGAAGAATTGAGATTGTAATGAAATTCATTGGCGGAAATATCTTGAGTTCCCTAATGTGATAGTTAACAGTTATCTTTTAGTTATTATACACACGATATTAAAGGGTCATTTATTCTTGGAGTAACTTCCCCACAATATTCACAAAGTTGGACAAGAGAAAGTATTTACATCAAACACAACAAAGGATAATTTTACATACGTCTCCAGAAGACAAGGTTGCAGCGCACACGTTCACAATATAACAACGACAACAAACAAAGTGATCTCAAATAATTATCTTCATCCACAGATGCTAACATAGCGCAGCCGCCTGCACACACATTTTTTTTGTGGAAACTGGAACTTGGCATCAACAACATGTTGTTGCAACTACAGCAATCGCCGGTTGCATATTTTTCTTGTAGCCGCATTTAAATAGAGACCCCGGTGTAGTCTAAATTATTCGACACACAAAAAATATGGAAACACCCGAGGCCATAAAAACAGACTGGCTGGCTGACTGACTGGGTGTAGAAGGTGAGTTTGTGCTTCTGTTGCCACTGATCTGGCTGCAGTTATTACCGATGTCGTTCACGATGAACATCTCATCAAATCAACATCACACAGCAACAACACACACGCACATCGAGATGCATCAGAGCTATGAATTGGGGTTCTTGATTTACTGTGATGTGGTGTTTTGTTGTTGTTCTTCTTGCTTTTTGTCTGCAACATGCAATTTCCGATGATGCAAAAGGACGTTTTTTAGAAAAAATGCAATACACAAAAAGTGGTAATGCATGCGAGTACAATCGGCAGACCATTACCACCACCGCCTTATTTGTGATGTTCCAGATTACCAGAATGAGAGTAATATGGCGGTATTATAAAAACAGAAATAAATAAAACACAACAAAAAATAGCTGTCATTAAAGATTTTCTTCAACGGATGCAAAATACAACACCATGTTACACAGACAAGTCTAAGCTACGACGAAGGTGTATTATCTACAGAAGATGTAACCCGCTTTTTTGGAATGAAGAAAATTAAATACCTGGAAAAATTTCAATAATGTCAATGTCAATAAAATACAAAAGACCACTATATAGATATCTGACATTACTATTGGAACGTTTTCATTTTTTAGCATAAACGTACTAAGTACGTTTGTCGTGTGCTGTGTTGTTTACGGAGCTTTTAAAATCAATTTCCCAATAAATATAATTAATTATACCCTACACAACTATGTTGTCAGGGTATCATGGCTTTGTGCAGCCCCAAGAGTTTGTAACGCCGCGAAATATTGGTCCTAGACCCACATTTAAGTATACCGATCGTCATATCTCGACTAGCTGAGTCGATCTAGACATGTGTGTCCGTCCGTCTGTCCATTATAATTTGTAAACTCGATACAGGCTACAGTTATGGACCAATCTTCGCAAAATTTTGCATGTAGGATGGGTTCTGGCCAATGAAGACCCCTATTGTTTTTGGTAAAGATCGGTTAATATTTAGGGGATGAAATGGACCAAATACTTAATTTTTGTCGGTTATTCTGGTCGCTTCAGAGGCCGCAATTTTGGCCCGAACATCGCGAAATTTTACATGGAAAAGTGGATTGGGCCAAAGAATAAGCATGCCTGTTTTGATAAGGATCGGCCAATATTTAGCGGGTCAAATGAACCCTGACTTTTGTGTGAAAAATGAGAAATTTGATATTCTATGGCGAATATATTTATTCCTAAAGGACATAGACCCGAGTAGTTGACAGTATATCCAAGAGGAATGGTTGACCTTTAAATTGACACCAATTATATTGTCGTATGTATTCGGATGTGGGAGTTACACCTAAATATTGACAGGTGCTTACGTATTCATTTATTATTTAGTAAACCATTACCACACGGTAGGGCGGAAATATATCGCTGAACGCTTTGATTTATTCCATGAGGTTCCAGTTGTGGTCAAGGACAACCCCTATAATTTTCGATGATGATCTGATAATAATACTGGGATGAAGTGGACCGAAAACATATTTTTTTGGTTTTTTTTTTCGAGTCAATCTATAGGTCGAACAAGTGAAAGTCGAACATCACAACACAACCCACGGTGAAGAGAATTAGAAAGGCAGTTAATATTTTGAAAAATTATACATACGAGACGTAGTCCACATTTTGTAGGCTTCTTGTGAACACTTGTAATATTTGTTGACCTCTAGTCGGGTTCAGAATATAGAACCGCAGGAAGTTAGATTTTTGTGGAAGTTGTGTAGGGTATCATATGGTCGACCGACTATACTGCTCTGCTCACTGGTTTTCTGCTATCGTTTGTCAAAAATCTCGACGTGAATTATCACGAAAAGAGTGCATCGATGAACTTAAATTTTTGAAAGTGTTCGACGTCCACGATTGACTTTAAAAATCTTGGACGTCAATCACTCGAAGGCGTGGTTGTCCAAAAGCGACCAATGAGAGATAAAATATTGATACCGGACGTAAACTGGTATCATCATATGCCATACAGAGTTATAGAGGAGAATCATGGATCTTATCACACCGAAATATCTCCACCCTATTTTTCGTGTAAGCTATATTTTTTTATGATAGTTTTGCTGCTTTCAAGAATTCGAATTTACTTAAATTCCTTCGTAAAACAAAGTCGTCTAGTGATCATCATTATTTTATGCAATAACAACAACAGCAGTTCCAGGCAGATCAACATCGCCATGCAACTGTAGAAAGAAACAGGGCAACAGAAAGATGGACAATCGTAATTTTATGAATGAAACTATAAACATTTTCTGGGATGGCTGAGATACCTAATTTTGTCGTCTTCTTCTCTTCAGTATTCTTTTCAGGGATGTTATAACTGGTCATCATCTGTTTGAGGTTATAATTATTTGAGAGTTTGGCTTCCATCCGCAGATTCTGTCAAACTGGATAAATACAATTTTGGGATCCCTCTTTTGTTTTAATACATTTTATTGGCATTAATTTGAAGTGGTAAACCTTTACACTAGCCTGTAATATGCCGGTATGAATGAGTCTAGGATGTATTTATACAGAAGCACGGAAGTAATTTTGGTCAATTACTTTAAAATTGTTATATCACTAATTATTTCTGATATAAAATGGTGTACCAACTTAACACTTTTGCAGACGGAACTTTTTAAGCAAATGAAAACACCTTATGAAGTCAAAGATGAGACATGCCTTATTCAAAACGCAGTGGCTCCTGATGTGGTTCCTGATGAAGTGGCTCCTGATGAAGAGTTTAGATGGTGAGAAAAATATTGGGTATATGAACGAATGTCGCACGAAATTATATATGAAGGCTATACTAAAATCAGAAGTGATTTAAATCAATCTTGATAAAAGTAATTCTAAAAAAAATTAGCTATAAAATGATGAGTTATTCTTAAGAAAGTGATGTCTTTATTACTCAATTTACATGAGAATTATGAACCGGTTCTCATTAATTTCAAATAATTAATGCGACCTGTTCGTAGCTTACAAAAATACATATACACATATTTCAGTACGTTGTGCAATTTTTGCTAATCGATGTTTGATGTATAATTTACAAAAAATCGGAGGTCATAAACAAGGAAAAAACCAGTGATCGGAGCAGTATAGTCGGACGGGGCCGACCATATGATGCCCTACATAACAAGCAATGAGCTCTAAGTTTCTGCGGATCTATATTCCGATATTTGCCTCTCTTCACCGATAAGAAGTCAACAGCTCATCTCTGGCATCTTTTCCGAATCAAGTTTTCCCGGATTAAAAATTAAAATAAAAATGTTTTGGTTCATTTTACCCGCTACGTACTGGTGTTTCATTATCATGACAACCATTTGAATTAGTTGGTCAGACAATGGACAATTGGGCAATTCCTGATGTTCGGATTATGGACAATTGTTCGGATTATAATTATGGCGTCTAGAGCGATCAGGAAAGCTGACAACATGTTTTCGGCCCTGTTCATTCCGAAAAATGATCTGATCATCAATGACAATTATAGCCAATTATAGGTCCTTTGCCGTAACCGGAAACACAAACAATGTCAGAATAGGTAGACACACCTGTAAGTATTTAAGTAAAACCCTTCACCCAAGTACATACAACTATATTATTGGTATCAATTTAAAGGTCAACCACTCCTCTCGGATAGACCCGAGATGTTGATAGTATCTCGGGTCTATGTCCTTCAGGAGTAAATATATACGCCATACTATAAAAATTTGTCATTGTTGACACAAAAGTCTGGATTGATTTGACCCACTATATATTTACCGAGCTTCATCAAGTCATTCTTATTTGTAGCCAGATTCCCTTCCTCGTGTTAAATTTCGTGGTGTTCGGTTCATAATTGTAGCCTCTAGAGCGCAAAAAAAAGACAAGGATAAGATTTTTGGTCCATTTTATCCTCTAAATATTAACCGATCATTACCAAAAACGAGTTCGTCACGGTCTTCGAAATTACACACAGGTTTTATTATTCGCTTTATATATTGACCCTTTTGTGGGGAAGGAACCAGAAGTAGCGGACCGACGGGTCCCACCTTTGGACTTCATCTAGGTTTGGTAAAGACAATGATTTGTGCAAAATTAGGTTCATATGGATATTTCTTTCGCCTGATATTGTATTTATAAATATTGAACATTGTGACCATTTGTGGAGACGGTACAAAATGGAGTGAGCCAATGGTCCCCATCTTCGGATCTGATGTAGATTTGATAAAGATAATACACTCAATTCGCCTGATATTTGATTTATAAATATTGGAATTTTTGACCATTTGCAAGGGAAGCAAACATTGGTCCACAGCAGAGGACCAATGTGTCCCATGTAGGCTTGGTAAAGATAATAGGTTGTGTAAAGTTTGGCTCAAACCGGACATTCCATACGTCTGATATTGGATGTATAAATATTGAACATTTTGATCCTTTGTGTGGGAGGTACAAGAAGAATGATAGGTTAAGCAAAGTTTGGTTCAAATGGGACATTTCATTATAAATATTGAACATTTTGACCATTTTTGGAGACGGTACCAGAAGGAGTGATCCAATGGGTCCCATCTTCGGACCTGACGTAGACTTGGTGAAAATAAAAGCTTATACAAAGTTTAGTTCAAATTGGACACACCATTTGCCTGATATTGGATTTATAAATATTGACCATTTTGGATTTATTATTGTTGACCATTTTCGGGGGAGGTACCTGAAGGAGTGGACCAATGGGACCCATCTTCCTACTTGATAAATAATCTTCCTACTTGATAAAATACATTTTTAGCACAATTTTGACCATTTTGTGGACCGAACTTAAACTAAGTTTGGAAGGAATATTATAATGGGCAAAGTTGGGATGAAATCGGTTACTCTCTTCGAGAGTTATCGTGCGTACCAGCCAGCCAGACAGACGGACATTTGTAAATGGACTCCAAATTGTCTAAACGGATTAGGTTCAGAGAAGTACTATTTCGATGAGGCACACCTTCATTAGCCATAAGGCTGAAAGTGAAACATCAATAAGTGGCGGGACATTTACATGTGGGCTAGGTCTCAACATTGACCTACACAGAAAAATGCTTAAATATATTTCATTCTTCAATAAACCAGAATGCCAAAGTACAGCCACATAGATCGACCTTTAAACCCGTTAAAATCTCGTCAATGAGGCTGGACCTTTATGTGGGAGCTATGTCAAAACATGTATATACATCGTATACTTTTTGCAAATATATTGTTCACCCTCCAATAGCGGGGAAAGCAAAAATACACCTACTTTAGTGGGAAAATACCGAAACTGGACGTCAAAGCATGTGTTAATCTTAAAAACCCCGGAATGCTAAATAGGACAAAGAGGTAAGTGAGGACTCTGTCAAATCATGGGCTGTATTAAAATTTTTAAGGAAAAATGTTTTTCCTCCAATAACACGGAATGCAAAATGACAGCTTCTTCTGTTTAATAATGCGACAAAAGCCTTCAAAATTTCGAAAAATAAATCGAGGCCGTTATATGGGGCAATATCAAAACCCAGAAAATCAAATTACATTACAATGTAGTTTGGGGTATAATTAAGTGCACTCATTAACATGGTATGCAAACTTGTTGAAAAACTATTCTACACCTGCTGGCACCCACATTCACCTTATACCTCCTGCCAATGAATGTGACAATTACCCTTCCGAAAAAAAAACAACAAAACAAATATACAGCTTAACCTTAAACGATTTTCAAATCGTCCAACCGGCACTTGTTGATTTGTGGTACATTCGGTATGATGAAGTGCATTCAAACCGAACAACAAACTATTTATTTGCGAGGTTAGGTAAGTGCTGTTAAGCCCAACGTGGGCCACATGTGGCAAGAACGAGCATTAAGCCAGCCGGCCAGTGATGGCTTAGTTTTTTTTATTCGGTTGTTTGTTTTGTGTACAATGAAGAAAAACTGATGTCGTGATAAACATTTGGCACTTATTAGCAGCCTTCACTGATGATGATGTGGTTTGTTGGTGGTTGCCACTTGCTAGCCTGGAGTCTGGAGGTTGTTTTGTTTTTTTTTTTCGATCTGTGGCAAGTAAGTCTTCCAATAGCAATCAGCCCAAAATACTTGACTGGCATTGTTTGGCGCAGTATGGGCCACCACGACCAGCAGCCGCAACATATCGACATATCCCCTTCAAGAGTGGCACTGCAGCGGACGGCACAAATGTCAAAGTGAAATGAAACAAAGAATCGTGATATTGGTGGTATATATTTGTATGGCACGATTCTATGATACGCTGTGGTCCGCGGTAACTTGGTGGTGCATGGTGAACGGCTGCGAATGGCTGGCTGCAACACGATGCTGATCAAATTGCGGCTGATGGTTTTTTGAAGATTCGCTTAAATGCAACAAATCGTTGCTATTAAAACTTCACTTTATTTCACTGCTATTGGCAAGTGCTGGTGGAGGAGAGCCACCGACAGACAGACGGACGGACAGACAGCTTAGGGACACAAAAGCAATATTTTATATTTTTATTTCCAAAGGGTACAACAAATAGTTTCGATGAGTTGGTCCATGATTTCCTTTGTTTTAACAATGGCTACGGCTTTGTCGTTGTTGCAGTCCCTAGCCGTTTCATTGTCTTTCGAACGCCAAAGATTTCCGATTCCATTGACTAGGAGATGTCGTGTGCCTCCGTTGCATTGTACATCCTGCGTTTAGGCATCTTGTGGTTGGTTGGCAATACCGCTTAAAGTGTAGATCGTTCCCCAGTAGCCGTTGTGTCAATGTGTGTGTGTTTGTATGTGCTTTAACTTTGTTTACTTGATTTTCGGCTACCGTTTTCAGCCACCAACACTTGCGGCTGTCTATGATGGCTTTTCCACAATTTAGCCTTTTTCCCCGGATCATCCTTTGGTGGCAATTTCCCCTTCTCTTCCACTTGCTGTGTCGTGTTTTGTTTTTCTTTGGGCTGTATATTCTTGTTCTTTCTATTCTATTCGGCATAAAGTTATTTTCATTTGCAACTTATTTTGCTGTTGCTGGACTGTTTGTTGTTCCTGTTGCCTTGTATTCAATAAATGAAAATATCACGCGAATTCTACCCAAAAGCATTTATGTATCATTAGCCACTTGTTTGTTGTAGCTGATGTTGTTGTGATTGCTTGGTATTGTTGTATTTGCAGCAGAGAAGCAATTGCTTTTGTTGTTGTTATTTTATTTTTCTGTTACTGTTTCTGCTAATATTGCCGTTAAGTGAGTTGTTATTTTATATTTCTGTTACTGTTTCTGCTAATATTGCCGTTAAGTGAGTGAATGGCTTTTCTTTCAACTGGAGCTTCCGATTGTGGATAAATGTAAATACAACGTGAAAAATAGATTTTCAAATTAAAATTTTCCCAAGAAATTTATTTTGAAGAAAAAAATCGTGAAGGTCAGTATACTAAGGGTGTATTGTAGGTTTTTCTTTTGTCTACCCTCCGCTATAAGGTGGTGTATATTTGATATTTCGTTTGCAAAACCTCGAAATATTGACCGGAGACCCCACAAAGTATACATATTATTGATCTGAATAACAATCAATGTCGATTTACGAATGTCAGTCTGTCTGTCCGTTTCATGAAATCACGATCGCAATATTTAACATAGAGCTCTGAAATTTTGTACAGACATTGATTGTACTCCTAGAATGTCCACGTTTTTGTGTTGTCCCCAAAAAAATGTACTCCCTAATACCAGCTATTTTGGGGATTTTGGACAGGTTTTTCAACCGAATTGGCTGTAATTTGGTATTTTGAGTTCTCATTGAATGACACATATCCGTACTAAAAATTATTAATATTTACCCATGTTCCAGGATATGAACCATATAACGCTATCCCTCCAGTATTCGGTATTTTGAACACGTTTTCCAACCGAATTGGCTTTTTTTAACGCATTTTTCAATCTAATTGGCTGTACTTTGTTCTCATAACAGTACCACCACTTCTCCGCACAAAAAATTATTAATATTGACTCAAGTCGGTAATATCAATATTGATAATATTGACCCAAGCCAACAATATAAATATTAATCCCCGTGTTATTCTAACCCCATATAACGGTATCCCCACTAGTACATATTTTGAGAATTTCAATAATTATTTTCTCACGTAATTTTCAGTATGTTCAAAGCCCTATCATAACATGCGGTTTCTCCTAGGATTTTAAACATTTTGATTGTAATCCTCATGGTGGAGTGTATAAAAAGTTCGGCCGGGCCGAATTTAACATAGTTTTTACTTGTTGATTATAACTTGTTATGAATCTACAGACCGCAATTATGGATATTTCGTAAAGGAAGTTTATATGCACTTTGGTGTACCATCAAGGACACCAAGGTTACATGCATAGGATTGATACGGAGGACGCAACCCAACTACTGGGGTAAGCATTATATCCCGGAAGAAGCAGTTTGTTAAACTCGCATACATTGGAAGGTAACTTCGGTGAGTAGCAATGTATGTTATGAGTGCATTTCGGCGGCTATTCAGGATTGAGTCGACTTCAGGACTATTGGCATGCGAGTTATATTGCTACATCAATATATCATCTATCATACCTATCTCGCTTGCTCTAAATTTTAGTTATACTCTTTATTTTCGGAAAGTATGTAATAGTTCTTCACCACCATCGCACATTTGATCACTACCTGACAACCTTTAATTTTTCTCGGTTTCGACCACCCCGCCATTATCGTCTACGTATGCCGTACATTTTTAAACCATGGAGCAACTGGTTAGATCTAACCAAACACGACTTCGGAGCATGACCAATCGCTTTAATACTTCCAGGATATTATCACTATTTTAGGTGATCGACATATACTGGACGAATACCTGAAGTAAAACCAAATATTTATAACGGCTGTTTAAATGATGATCGGTTATCGGTTATTCACCTCATGAAAACAAAATTTGGAAAATATGCCAGGGTTTGGAACTGGAGCTGTTGGCCTATAATCGGTTAAGAGGGTGCAAATATTGCAAATAGAAAGTTAGATTTTCGTGGTATTCATAGGATACACCCCTCCGACTATACTGCTCCGCTCACTGGATTTAACCTGCAGTTTCTAGAGCGCTCTGAGCATCACCACTATTTACGAAGAATTTATACAAAGCGTTGGGTCTGGATTGAATCTGCTGTACTCAATCTGTGTTTAGGTACCAAGATTATTCCTGAAGCATGGAAATACTCTACTTTTCTGAAATTCCACAATCACCAGTCGGAATAGAGATCATAATGCATGCGGATATTGTACTATCATAGCCTCGAGTCCCAGTTTAAATATAGTCTGCAAATCCACAGCCACACAAGATGTTGGTTGTAACGTTTGGCAGCCCCTCAAGCTTGCCCGAATGCTGACAAAGAAACATTTAAGACGCTTTACAAGCAATAGGTAGGTCGGAGGCATGGTTTGCGAATGTGGGATTGGAAGAATATTCAAACTTACTAGAATGCCCTTAAAACTGAAACCCGATTCCTCTATATAACACTAGTAGAACATTTACATTTGGTCTTAACCGCAAGTGGCTCATAATATTGTTTTCGATGCAGCATTTGCTTGGGTGCTATCGCAAGAATTATCCCAGCCAGAGAGATACCCAACGGTACAAGGGAGATCCCCTAAATCAACAAGCCTATCAAGCAGAAGTGAATAGCGTTCACCCCAGCAGCAGCGGAACGAGCCCAACTAAAATGAAGATAGTGCAGCCAATCATTTCATACTGGGCCCGGAATGAAAGCGCGATACCAGATATAGTCTATATGGCTAGGACCTCACGATTTGCTGCTTATATTTAAGTGCCTAGCTAAATCTACTCAACTGCCCCTAAAAGTTCTTTGGTCGCAGTTAATCCAGGTGGCAACATTTTTGAACATGGAAATAGAGGTGTCAAAGCCAGACATATTTTGGAAAACACAACAATTCTGTATTTAGTTTTTACAACAACAACTCGTATTGATCGAATGAATTTCGCACAGTGTATTTTCATTTCCTTCTATTTCTTAACTACTGATCTTACCCACAATGCTTAAGTTTTAAGTTATAACCCCTTTTCTCGCCATAACGAAACAAAACCAGCCGAACAAAAAATCCGCAACGTTTAGAAGACGTGCTTAGGCTACTGCAAACCGCTGAAGGTAACCGTACAAAACAAAGCGACATACACAAATCTATACCGAAAGTTGAAAATTCACCTGCAAATCGAAAACTCAATTGAATTTGAAGTGCAATGAAAAATAAAAAAATACCTCACAAAAGGGGTGAACACTGCAACAACAAAAACGACGATGTCTACGAGTACAAAAACATCTGAACAACATCAGCTATCACAAGAATGCACAATCGAAAAGTTTAAGCTAAGGCCAGACACGTGTTAAGCATGCGCAGCACATTTTCCTGCACAAAGTTTTAAACCGCTAACCGACGAACGACCCAACAACTCTGGCCACATTACGTCGTACTTAAATGCTGGTGTAGTTGGCAGCGGTACATTACACCGGCACCTTACCCCAAACCCAACCGAGTGGCTGACTGCCAGCCAGCCAGGTTGACTGTTCAAAGTTGAAATTCTAGATGAAGTTGAGATACCAGTAACTGCAAGTAATTGTACAATGTAAGTATTTATGGGAGTCTAAGTGCAATGATTTGCACAGATTCGATTACCGGTGCAGAAACGTTTCGTATTTCTCTTATTGGACGCGGTTCATTTGCTTGCAACTCGGCATTGCATTGGTGCATAGTTCACACACATACACACGTATAGAGGGGTACTGCGTTTTTTACGGATTTCTTCTTATTGCCGTTGTTAAGGCCGTTTGTCACTAAGTAAGCCTGATTGTCATACACCCCCGTTGTTTGATGTATGACCATGGAGATTAGTGGGCGTTATCTCACGTTCAACGTTTAACTATTGTGGGACAGAGGACATTATCATTACCAGGCAATCGTTTGAATGGCCTGCCTACCTTCCTCCCTGCCTATCAGGCTGCATAGTTGCCTGGTTGAACAAGACAGCTGGGCATTATTATTTAGCTAATAAATTGCAAATTTGTAGATTTAGTAGTTGTTATTAATAACCTTTTCGTAGCAATGCATAGTTGTAGGTGACTGTAGCTGGGATTGAACAAATCATGCTGTAATTGTCTGTTCAAGGTCAGACGCTAATCGAGTATAGTTTTATTGTGAGAAATTATTGAATGAGAATAATGCTTATTCTACTCCATACCTCACTGAGGCACAGTGTATTATATCTTAATATATAAAACAAAATAGGTTTATGGTTTCAGGATATACTCAGAAACTGTGCCTTTCTATGTCAGAAAAAGGTAAAATTATGCAACAATTTTGAAATGTTCGCACGTCTATTTTTTTTTTTTGTCCTATATGCACCATCATTTACGAATGGATAAACATATTTTTGACAATAATAATAGTCCTATCAAAGTAGGATTAAGAACAGAATTATACATGGGTACGTCCCAATCAATAGATAATAATTTTATAATAATAAAGAAATAAACGCACCGATTCAATTTCATGATGACCGTTACATGTATGATCCATACAATTTATAAATGAAATCCTTAAAGTACCAACAACAGTTAAATAGACGCTATGTGTTACTATTAACAAATACCGAGTTTATTAAGAACAAATTCGGCATAGGCCATGTTCTTGAGGTACGACAACTTTTGCTGGAAGAACAAGTTTTATATGTTTGTTTGCGACTATAGCTAAATATTCATAAGATTTCAGATATAGACTCCAAATGCAAGAAACCTTTCCTTTTCCACTTTTACCCGATCGTTTCTCAGAAAAGTTTATATCGCACATCTATGTGCACTAATAAAATTCACAGAATTGCAGATTAACATTTATTTACAGGATATCTAATGTTTTGTAGCGGATTATTGAAATATGTCAAGCCATTTGCAATTCCGTGTACACCTCGATATATTCATCGGAGACCCCAGAAAGAATAAGTACTCCTGATCAGAATATGTCGATTTATCCGTGTTCGTCTGCCTGGTGAAATAACGACAGAAATCACAATATTTAAGGGGATCACCCCATTCTCGGGGTCAAAAACTTTTTTGACTTAATTCGAATCTACAATAATTAAAGAATGTCTCTACAAAATTTCAAGTGAAAATCTCAAGAACTCTTGAAGATATAGCCGATTTATTGTGTCAGCATCAAGTGACGGCTGAAGGGTTTCTCAAACTTTAAACGCGTTTTTCTCTAAACGAGTAGCGGGCACGATAACTCAAAAACAAATAACACAATCGATTCCAAATTTTGACACGTTTTTCTGTGAGTGTATAGCTATCGTATGAACGAGGATAAATCCAATCGGTGAAGAACTTCCTTATTTTTTAACTTGGTTTTTGGTCAAAAATTTGCAATTTTCCAAAAATATTCTTTTAAAGGTCCGCCATTTTGTTAATTGTAAAGCGAAGTCAATAATCCTAGTTCATACGAGAGCCAGACATGTACTCTTTCTAACACCGTTGGAATTTTCGGATTCCGATGTTCCAGTGAGGAGTTATCATGCCCGCCATCAAAAATAAGGACTTTTCTTTAATTACAAAAAACAACAACAAAACAATAACAAACATTTTTTGTAAATTATTTTTCTTCTCTTTTACATCTTCAAATATATACATGCAAAGTTAAACTCCTTGCACATTAGAACTTTTTAAAGGGTTAACCTACTTTATGAGGATTTATTTAACATATATGCAAAGGATTTGACAATTGAAACCCACTGGGTTAATGAAATCCGGTTAAATATAAACGTACCATTACATACCTTAAGAAGCATTGGTATTGATTTACCAGCCCTTTGAAAATCTTGAAAAATTAGAATTGTGAATGGGGGCGGGTGAGGCTCCCTTAAGATAGAGCTTTGAAATATTGTACTGACATTGTTAATACTCCTAGGATGGTTGGTATTGCAAATGGGATATATCGGGCAACATTTTGGTATAGCGCCCCCAAAATTCGGTATTTTGAGGCTTTTAAGCACGTTTTTAATTATTTTGGCTGTAATTTAGTAACTTGAGTTTTTTTTTTGGTTCTCATTTGGGTAGGAAATATTTCTACTATTATCGATATCGGCCAACTTTTGAGAATAGCCCCCGTATAATGCTACCACCCCGCCTCCAATTTTCGGTTTTTGAATAGTTTGAGCACAAGGTTTTCAATGGAATTGTCTGTAGTTTTGTTTTTATTAGGAACCAAATCTCCCTGCCAAAAATAATCAATATCGGGATACATTTAGGTATAGCCCCAAATTTTTGGTATTTTGGGGTTTTCTAGTCCTTATATAAACCTTATTATACCATACACAATTATGTTGTAAGGGTATAATAGCTTTGTTTGACCCCAAGAGTTTGTAACGCCGCGATACATTGGTCCTAGACCCAGCTTTTTACCGATCGTCATATTTGGACTAGCTGAGTCGATATAGGATATGTATGTAGTATTTGTAAATGCTATAGAGGCTACCTTTATGGAACAATCTTCACGAAATTTTGTATATAGGTTCGGGCCAATATTTAGGGGATAAAATGGACCAAAATACTATATTTTTTATTTTCGCTCTAGAGGCATGACCCGTATATCACAAAAAACCATTATAGTCTAAATGGTCAAATGTATCAAGACTTTTGTGTGAAAAATGACAAACTTTGTATTCTATGGCGTATATATTTACTTCAGATATATCGGTACACATTTAGGAATGACACCCTCACGATTTTCAATATTTCCTACCAGACGAAATCAATATTTGTTCCTCCTTAGTTATATCGTCATATAACATTGGTTTTGAGATTTTAGGACAAATTTCCGATTAAAACTTTTTAAACATTCTATTTTAGTGGTTTACGACATCGTCTGTATTGGTCTACTTTTAGGTTCTGATCCGGCCCATTATTCATTATATCATATGTCGTGACAGTAGGGTGGGAAACTTCAATTTAAATTAATGTCTATACCAATTTAGTATTGCTGGTAATAATACCCATATACAAATACCCAATAATAATAAAATATAATAATAATACATCATTCAGTATTAAAGGCACTATTAGATATGCCCATGTAGCGAAATCCTTCCAATTAGAACCAAATAGGCTGACCTTATACCATTCACAACATTGCGGTACGGGGTACTATGTCTTTGTGCATATGTTTGTAATAGAGAACAGGAAACATGATAGACCCAGAGTTATGTTGAGGAAAATGATTTTATGATTGTCCGCCAGTTTGTGTATCCATGCATTATTGTAAATAAAGAACAGGTCTCATTTATAACCCGAATTTACAGGTACAGGTCATTTATTTAAGGACGAACCCTATTGCAATTGGCGAAAATCGGTGTAGATTTAGATATAGGCGTATATAGTCCATATCTGTCCTCTCCTGACAGCAATTGGCGTAGCATACATATCCATTTTGGGTTTTTTTATTGCGCATCTCATGGAGGGTATATCTTATTATATCATCCAATTAGTTTGAATCAGTGCGATAGTCCAATATCACCCAATTGGTTCGAATTAGTCCGATAGTAGGGTTACAATTAAAACTCGTATATATAAATTATTTTCGATAGTTTGTATTTTTCATGTTATAAAAAAAAGAATTAACAATTATTATTATAAATGGAATAACAAAAGTATATGGGATATGATATTGTTAGAAACAAAAACAAATGAGTTCGATCGTAACAAATAAATTATATAAAAAATGTTCGAATGGAAAATCGCAAGAAACGATTTCCTTCAGTGGCATTGTGTTGAGTTTTCGTATTCTTTGGTGGGAGTTGAAATCGTTTAATAATGTTTTTCGGTAATCTTCACTTTGCTGTGCCAGTGAGCGGGTTGCACCTTGTGGACAATAGCAGCGCTATGATGATGGACTGGCACGGCATGATGTACCAAATCAGCATGGTGATGGACATCACCGTGGTGGACAACAGCAGCAGCATGATGATGGGCATCAGCGTGATGGACAACAGCAGCATGATGGTGGGCATCGGCGTGATGAACCAAACCGGCATGACGCAAAACACCGTCGTGGTGGACCAAGTCAGCGTGATGAGTCAAATCACCGTGATGGGCAGCATCGCCATGATGCAATTCGGTGTGATGCAAATCGGCAGCATGATGATGTTCATCGACATGGTGGTTTTGGTGGACAACATGATGATCGACAACGGGATTGGTGTAGTGCAAGAAGTGATGAGGTTCATGATGTACCACCTTGGTGACATGGTGGACTGGTTCCACTTTGTGGATGGGTTCATGTTGAATGATCTTGGCAGCGGGTGCGTTGTGCACATCAACAGCAGCCACACCATGATGACCAGCATCGTGATGGGCAACTTCCAAGGCGGCGTGATGATCAGCATGATGGTAGACGGGATGATGTTCAACACCGTGGTGTTCAAGACCATGATGGCCATCAACTACGAGACGAGCAGAGTGGCCAATGTGGATGCCATTGCTGTGATGGATATCAGCATGATGGAAGTCAGCTCCATGATGAACCAAACCATGATGTCCATCACCGTGATGAGGCAAGAGACCAGCTTGAGCTGAGGTAGCCAAAGCAAGAGCCATAACACATGAGAATACCTAATGTCGGAGAAGGGAAACACAAAAAAAAGATGGTGTGAGTCAAAGTTTGTAGTTTTAATAAGGACATATGGAGGGAAAGGATTTGTCTTAAATGTCCCTTGAAAAATATAAGTTGATAATGGGTATATAGGAAGGCATGAAACCATGCTTTTGAATCCGTGAAAAATTTCGAAATGAGTTTTCATTGGCAAATATCCATTGGTTGATGGGGTTACAGTTAATTGCCTATTCTTGGTGTATATTGTAGGACATGATATCCTTTTTAAATGCTATGGAGGTGGAGAAGGCAATATGAAGAGTTTTTTGTCATAGAAACTGAAGTCTCACGTCGATATTTTGGAACACGCCAACTTAAATTCGTTGATATTTTTTAAATATTTAGTTGCCGTAGCCTCATGGTTTAGGGACTGGGATTCGATCGAATGATGATATTTTCTCTTCGTTAGTATTTTTTTTTTCATTTAAATTGGTATTGAACTAGATTTCACTTTATATGTAGGTTTTACAGAACTAAATATGTTCTTCATTTAGCCAAAGGACATATTTTATTTTTTTCGTTAAGAGTTTTTTGTTTTGTAAACCAACTCCTTTTTTTAATATTTCACAACTTTTATTTTATTCGTACCTTCATTTTAACGATTTCACACTTAAGTTTGTTTAATCCCAAAAAATAAAACTGTTTTGTTTTCTACGAACTCTTTGTTTGTTCGACGCTGAGTACTGAACTGATGTCTAATCACAGACGCCAACGCATTTAAATACTTAAATTTCGGTCTAAAATCGGTGGCGTTTTGTTTTTGGCCAAATTCAATTGCCCAACATCTGATTTCATTCAATTGGTTTACTGCCGCCGCCGTATCAATCGTAATATCCGTAATTACAAAAAATACTACTCACACAAAAGAAGCTCAGCTAAGCTAGGCTAAAAATAATCAAATATGCATTGCAACGAAATCGTAATAACAATTCGTACGCTCGTTGGTATGTGACTTAATTCAAGTCATACCAACGGAAGGGATTACCGTAGAAGTACTGTTAGTTAATTTACTCAAAGAAAGAAACGCACCGAAATAGTTGTTGTTGTTGTTGTTTTTATTGTTTCTTCACTTTGGCACCAAACAAAATCAAAAACGGCTTATGTGAGAAATTTATGAATGTTTTCTCAAGGTCATTCTTGGTGTACCTGAGCCATACTTGGTACTAAACTTTAACATAGAAAATGGTGACACACGTCTGCAGTGTTATTGGTTTTGGGCAATGCGTATTTTGTAAAACTAAACCTTTTGAACTTTGATGCGACAAAGAACTACCATTTAGTCATTTACTGGGGGTTATACGAAATGGTGGAACTATGTTGCCCCCGCTAATTGTTTTAGAATGTGAAGTAAACATTGTAACCACCGCGGATAAGGTTTTACCCGATTAGGAATAATATGTGGCTCAAAACTTAAATATGTGGTGACACTATTATAGGAATTTATAGGTTATTTAGAGGCTTGGAGCAATTACAGTATCATATATCAATAGATCTATACCATGAGCTCATTTAGGATTTCTAGTGATCTTTTCCGACAAATATAAAACTCTTTAGAGGAGTTTTTTTTTCATGGACCGAAAATAACTGTTATTTTTGAAAATGTGATCATGTTAGAGACACCTATAGTGTCATATACCAATAGATTCGTATTGACGAGTCTATTAAGGATATCGGGTGATCTTGAGAAAACACTCTCAAATCCCATGCGAAGACTTATATTTCAACGGAAAAAATAAACGTTGATTTTTAAGAGGACCCACCAATCTCGGAGTAAAAAAATTTATTTAGTTTTTTTTTTAATTTATTTCGAATTTTTTTTAATTTATTACACTACTTCAAGAATGTCTCTACAAAATTTCAAGTGAAAATCTGATGAACTCTTGTTTTGTTGTATTGTGCCAGCTCTTGAATATATAGCCGATTTATTGCGTCAGCTCTTGAAGATATAGCCGATTTATTGTGTCAGCATCAAGTGACGACAAAAGTAATTCTCAAACTTTAAGGGGACCCCCCATTCTCGGTGTCAAAAATTATGTTGACTTAATTCGAATCTACACTAATTCAAGAATGTCCCTACGAAATTTCAAGTGAAAATCTCAAGAACTCTTCAAGATATAGCCGATTTATTGTGTCAGCATCAAGTGACGGCTGAAGGGCTTCTCAAACTTTAAACGCGTTTTTATCTAAACATTTTTTTGCGAATGGCGGGCACGATTACTCAAAAACTAATAACTCAATCAATTCCAAATTTTTACACGTTTCTCTGTGAGTGTATAGCTATCGTATGAACTAGGATAAAGCCAATCCCTTAAACGCATTTTTCTCGAAGCAGTGGTTTTATGAATGCCGGGCAAGATAACTCTACTAATAATCCAATCGGTTCCAAATTTTGACACGTTTTTCTGGGAGTGTATAGCTATTGTATAAAGCTAATATATGAAAAACTTCCTTATTTTAAACTTAGTTTGTGGCCAAAAAAATGCGAATTTGCAAAATAGGTCCTTCATTTTGTTGATTTTTGAGCGAAACCAATAATCCTAGTTCATACGAGAGCCAAACATGTACACTTTCTAACACCCTCGGATTCCGATGTTCCAGTGAGGAGTTATCAGCCCGCCATCAAAAATAAGGATTTTTCTTTAATCACCAAAAACAACAACAAAAAACAACTGGGAAAGCTGATTGGCCTGGCTTCAGAGAGTTTACCAATCACCGCTTCAGAGAGCTGCCCACTCCCTCAGATCCACGGGTAGCTGAGAGGAATTTCCGCAAAATCATCGCTACTGCTGCCGCTCGCTTCATACCTGCTGGTCGAATACCCGAAGTAAGACCTAACTTCCCAGCAGAAGCAACGGTATTGGCCAATGAGCGTGATGAGCTCCGTCGTACTACTCCTGAGGACCCAAGGGTGCGAGAGCTTACCCTTGAAGTCAACAGATTAGTATGCGAGCACAAAAGGAAAAAGTAGCTAGACCACCTGAAGCAATGCAACATTGCCACCGGAACGAGTAAATTGTGGGCAACGGTTAAGTCACTCTCGAATCCTGGAAGGAAAGATGACAGGACGGCTGTTACATTTAACGACGTAACTGTAACAGACCCGAAGAGGTGCGCGAGTTATTTTAACCGGCAGTTCATAGAGCACCCCGAGAGTGACAGGGCGAAAAGGAGTGTGCTACGTCGCATAAGAGCACTCCGAGCTGAGGAGGAACCACCACAATTTACGAAGGAGGACGTTGCAGATGTCATCAAGAACGCTAAATCATCCAAAGCGTTGGGACCGGACGGAATTTCCATGGTAATGCTAAAGCAGCTGGACCTAACATCAGCCCTCAACTTGTCGTTAACCACCCACATAGTTCCTGAAGCCTGGAAAATAGGCAGGGTGGTCCCGCTACTGAAGCCAGGCAAGGATGCCAGCAGGGGTGAATCGTACAGGCCGATTTCACTCCTGTCGCCGGTAGCGAAGACACTTGAGGCGCTACTCCTCCCATCGTTGAGAAGCAGTTTTCCAGTTGCCCAATACCAACATGGATTCCGTAAGATGCATAGTACAACAACAGCATTACACGCCATTTCCACACATATTAGCAGAGGACTCAACCAGAACAGGCCGTGCAACCGAACAGTTATGGTGGCACTTGACCTATCGAAGGCCTTCGATACCGTCAACCATGCCAAGCTGTTCGAGGATATAGAGAGGACGAATCTCCGACCGTGTTTGAAACGTTGGATAGTCAACTATATGTGTGGACGCCAGTCGTATGTGGAATTCAGAAACAGGAAGTCTAAACCCCGTAGAGTGAAACAGGGAGTTCCCCAAGGAGGGGTGATATCTCCGGAACTGTTTAACCTCTACCTTTCTGATATTCCACAACCACCGGACGGTATAGAGATCGTGATGTATGCGGATGATTGCACGATCATGGCGTCGGGTCCCATTATTGATGATATATGTGAGAGGCTAAACGTCTACATAGCCGATATTGTTAACTACTTCCATCTGAGGAATATGAAAATATCCGCCACCAAATCAACAGCCACACTGTTCACCACATGGACGGCTGAAATGAAGCTCCCGCTGAATATAATGGTCGATGGTGAATTGATTCCGACCACCAACTACCCCAAGATATTGGGAGTAACGTTCGACAGCCTTTTCAAGTCGTCCGCGCATGCCACTGCTTTATGCGATAAGCTGAGAAGTAGGAACAAGGTCCTCAAGTCGCTAGCCGGCAGCACTTGGGGCGCTGACAAAGAAACCTTGTTGACCTCTTATAAAGCAATAGGCCGGTCAGTGGTAAGCTATGCGGCGCCAGTGTGGTTCGCGAATGTCAGTGATACGCAGTGGAAGAATATTCAGACCTGCCAGAACGCTGCCCTGAGAACTGCAACAGGGTGTCTCCTCATGACTCCAGTGGACCATCTTCATGAGGAGACGAAGATCTTACCCGTCCATCGTCACAACTATAATGTTGTCGATAGTACCTTATTCCCCCACCCGGGTGTTACGGAACATCCCTGCCATAACCTTATGAAACTCCCCCACCCGGCATCTTCATGATCTAGAGAGAGAGGTCCAAAGATATAAGCTTGAACCCATAGTTCAACAAGCCTATCAAGCAGGTCTGAATGACATTTACACAGACGCAACCGCTCAGGCAGTTAAACAATATCGTGTGAATACCATAATCCATCGCAGCCGAGGAGAAACAGCTGCCCCGACAAACAGGAGCCTTAGCTCAACTAAGATCTGGATTGTGCAACCGCCTCAATTCATATTGGGCAAGAATTGACGGAACGATAGCGAACACATGTCGTGCATGTGGAGTAGGACCCCACGACACGTTGCACCTCTTCAATTGCCCAGCTAAGCCTACTCACCTATCGCCAAATTCTCTTTGGGCAGCCCGCTGAAGTTGCAGCTTTCCTGAATTTGGAGGTAGAGGATGCAGAACCAGACGATGCATGACAAAACAACATGTATTCTGTTGCTACAATAACAACAAAACAACAACCACACTTTGCAATTTTTTTCTTCTATTTTAAATCTTCAATTATATATATG
>NW_026879639.1:0-28132 GCF_032173495.1 Musca vetustissima | reverse complement strand
CGGCAAGTTCCCTGCTGATGGAGAACGAAGGAAGATTGCCTGAAATAGTAGGAACTACTAATGCTGTCATTTCCATAAAGAGCGTACTGTCTACGGGAGAACCTACACACAGCCAACACAATTTTCGTGACACTATTGAAACAGATTAGTTTACGCCGGAAATAGTAGCTTGAGTGGAAGTAGTGGATATGCAAAGACGCTGTTGTAACCTTTCTGTTATAAAGGATGCTTCAGAAGCAGGATCTATTAAAGCACGAGCTGGATACGTAATACCCTGGGTCGTAGCCGTAGAATTATTTGAATTATTGTTTGGTGCCGTATCTTGGTGAAGTAAACTATGATGACGTCTATTACATTTTAAACAACTATGTGAACTTGTGCAGTTCCTAACATCGTGACCTTTTGCCAAACAATTAATGCATAATTTATGCCTTTTTACCAATGAGAAGCGGTCATTAGGAGAACGTTTTCTAAATTCAGGGCAAACACGTAAGTGATGAATTTGCCTAGGACAAAATATGCAAAACTTCTCAGAGGACTGCGATGTACGAGATGGAGCGGCATTAGTGAAATGCGTCCTAACTTTTTTCTGTTCGATTTTTTATTGGAGTCTATTCCCTGTATATCTTTTAGGCAAGTAAGCGTTTGGATTCTTTCGGTTAGAAAGAGATCAAGATCTTTCTAAGATGACAAAGCAGATTTATCTTTTATATTTTGTTCCCACAGCGTAACTGTATCTTTGGGAAGTCTTTGCAAACAAAGAAATACTAAAATTGGGTCCAATTATCCGTAGGAACATCGTAAATGGCCATGGCAGAAACATACCCATTAATACCTCTTTGTAAATTTTTTGAAGCAGCGCTAGTCTCATTATCTATCATTGGAATATCAAAAATATCATAAGCTTCTTTTAAAGCTTTCCATGCCAAACTAAAACTTTTATGAGTTAAGGGAAATTTTGACACTATATCTCGAGCATCACCACTAGTTTTTTTGATTAAATGGCATAATTTTTCTATGTCACTAAGTCGAGAATTACTTATATACACAGCCGAAAAGAAATCCCGAAAGGTTGGCCATGTAAGAATGTCACCATTGAAAACATCAATATCTCAAGGTGGAAGATTGATGCTATGTGCAAAACTATCATTAAGAGAAATATGAGTAGCGTCAGCAAGAGTAACTGTTTGGTGCGAAACACCAGAAACCGAGCGGTTTCCTCATCTTGAGGCAAATTCACTCGTGAAGTGACCGGTGGATTACTAACTTTAGTTGGAGTTGTAGGTGTAGGACGAAGTAGATCAACCTTTCTATTGAGGGAAGATAAGACTTTTACATAAAAGCGACCTGATATTTGCTAAAAGCGACCTGATATTTGCTTTCAACCGAGAGAACTTCTTCTTCAGAAGGGTTTTCTTCGATGTGAATCTCGTTCATGCATTTTTCATAACATTCTTTGACTTTACGCTTCCTTCCTTAGCTTCAGTTGCCTGAATTTCCAAGGCATAGACGTCAAGATCTTCCTCCTGGAGGGAGGTGATGCATGCGTCTTATTTTCGAGAGCATCAGTGGCTCTGATGAAGAAGTCTAGTGGAGTCGAAGGCATTTTGGTAAAGAATTAATTCAAAAATAAAGAAATCAATATTCCTCGAAGAAGAAAAATTAACAAAATTTTTATATTTATTTAGAACACTTGTGGTAAGTGTAGAAATAAGGCAATGATTTTTAGAAAAAATGGATTAAAAGCCAAATTTTGACCGTAAAATCAAAAACTCGAACTAATAAAACCCAAAAATCAATTATATTCTCAATTAAAATTGAATGAAAATTCAAATTATTCAACAAAGCAAAATGCTTAAAATCGAAAAAAAAATCAGTGATGTATCGGAAATGCAACACCTTTTTCTGATAGAACCACAAAAAATATCAAATTTCCAAGAAAAACGAAATTTTTTAAAATATAATTTTTTTTCAGTGTACTGAAAATTTCAAAAATTTCTATAAGTGTATATGGAATATACAAAGTTTTAATTATAACACCGGAGGTGTCCAAAAAAAATTAAAACTTTTTGAAAAAGAGAAATATTTAAATAAAATTCAATAATATTCACTAACTAGGAAAAATTTCAATTATTATTTAATAATATTACGTTAAATTCAATATATTAATATTGGCAAAAAAATATTTTTATATGGTTATATTGATATATATATATATATATATATTTTTAGTTTTTTAAAAGTTTTATTTTCGATCGTGTTCGAAAAAACAAGCGAAATTATTAATCCAAAAAATTTTATATTTTATAAAAAATATTTTTCAAGAATATATCACTCCACTTTAATAACCCTATTCGTGAGTATACAAAGGTTTGAAGTGGGAACAGTGAGAATGCGATCGAACATTAACAACAACAACAATACTGGTTAATGCTGTTAATGCAGTTGTGTGTTTCAGTGAGTGCCTGGATATTTGTTATTGTTTTTTGTTTTCTTTTCATTCTTTCTATTCAGACACTGTTTAGGCTATTTTGTTTGTATGTTTATTAAATGTAAAAACACTGAAACAATGTAGGCACTTTTTCACTGTTCTCACTACTTTTATTTTTTTTTCCATGTTTGTTTTATTTTATTCTCGTTGAGAAAAAACACTTTGTATACCGAATGGGTTTGAAGCGATTATCGTTTACAACAACAACAAGCCGCGTATTGTAAGACGACCAGGTTATGTTTGTTTGGATGTTTATTTTTTTCGGAAATTTAAAGAAAACAACGACACTCGCGAATGCACTCTTAAATAGAGATACGTACCTTGATTTTTTTATTGTAATTAAATAAAATAAAATGATGAGAAATGTGGATGGGTTTGGTGATTTTGTGGTGGTGTCTTCTAAAAAGGGGAAGAAGAAGAAAACTTTCGTATTAATTGTCGTGAACAATTAAATTATCCGGTTCGCTCAGGACCAAATGTTTGCGTAGCAATGAAAAAATAAATAAATAAAACAAAGGGGAATTAGAATTTTGATATCAATATTGACAGTGGGTTTTTATTTGGGAATATTCGAAATATTACTTACAAAATTTGTGTGATGGCTGGACGTAATCCAAAACGAGAAGTAAAAAGTGACGTTTAAAGCGACGAGAGAAGCAAGAGTGTTGCAAAGTGGCGCTTAATCGTAGATGTCACTCATTAGAGTTTGACAATGTATATTAGTGATGGAAATCACAAAGATACATACAAATAGTAGGTAGTCAAATTCTAACGTACAAAAGGAATGAAATTAATAAATAATAGGTTTAGATTAAACAATAAATGTACCTGTCAAATTTACAGGAGTACAAATTTACAGGAGCATTATTGAAAAAGGCGGAAATAAAAAGAGTTAGTAGATTAATTTAATTCAGATAGAGTGAGGTTTAACAGTGTTAATAAGAAACATAAAATTTAACTAAAACCAATTTTGTAATTTTGTTAATATATATATATATATATATATATATATACAGGGGCTCCATCAAATAATCGGACAAGCGGTTGTCAGATATAATAATGCTATAAATTTAAAAAGATGTCTAAATGTGTAGTTTTTGTCGCTTTCATTTACACATTACTTACTTATATTTCTGAACAATACAAAAAACAACAACTTTTCTAGTGATAACAGTAAATAACAATTTAAATTTCTAGTGATAACAGTAAATTTCAGAAAAACCAAATTGACTCAACTTATTGTGTTCAACGCAAATCGGACAAAGCAAAATATCGATGTTAAAAAATGCAAAAAAAAGAGAAATTAATATTTAGTTGCATATCCTTTGTTGTCCAGAAAGGCCTGTAAACGTTTCGGTATTGATTTTACCAAATTCTGGCATACCTCCGGCTCTATGGAGTTCCACGATTCCAGTAAAGCCTCCTTAAGCTGTACTAAGAAGTTAATTTTTTTCATACAATCTCGTACCTCGTACCTTACGTTAAGGTCTGGGCTCTGTGCAGGTGTTTGTATAACTTTGGGGCAGTTATGGATCAACCAAAGCTTTGCAATACCTGATGTGTGCTTGGGATCGTTGTCTTGATAAAAGGGAAAGTTGTTCGCAATACCCAATTTGTCTGCACTTTTCTTTACATTTTGTTTTAAAATGTTGAGGTAGACAAATTTGTCCATTTTACCATCAATAAAATGCAAATTGCCTACTCCCGCACTCGACATGCAGACCCAAACCAAAACAGAACCTCATCCGTGCTTAACACTGGCTTTTGTATTCTTATGATTAAATTCAGCATTTGGCTTACGCCACACATAGATCTTTCCATCTGATCCGTGCAAATTAAATTTGTTTTCGTCAGTAAACAGAAACTTAATATAATGAAAACTATCAATAGAAATGTATTTCAAGATGATCTATCATCAAACTACCTGTTTCCAAAATTCTTCTGGTTTTATTAAATACTCCTTGGCATATTTTATTCTACTGTTTTTATACCCTCCACCTTATAAAGTATATATATATATATATTCTTGATCAGGGTAAAATTCTAAGACGATCTAGCCATGTCCGTCCGTCTGGTGTAATCACGCTATCTTCTGAAGGAATTGAGATAGGGTGCTGAAATTTGGCATAGGGTTGTCTTTTGTCCGCAGGCAGGTCAAGTTCGAAGATGGGATATATCGGTCCACGTTTAGGCATAGCTCCCATATAAGGGTACCCCCCAATTTTCGGTAATTTGGGGTTCTTGACCGTGTTTTTCAACCGAATTCGCTGAAATTTGGTACGTTGGGTACTTATTGGGTACTGAATGTCTCCACAAAAAAAATATGAGTATAGGTCCACTTTTTCTGGTAGCCCCCATATAACGGCACTTTCTAACTTTCAGTATTTTGGGGGTTTTGATCGTATTTGTACATCGAATTGGCTGTAATTTAGTATTATGAGTTCTTAATAGGTACCAAATTTCTCCACAAAAAATTATGAATATAAGACCATTTTTTCTGGTAGCCCCCATATAAAGGTACCCCCAATATTCGGTATTTTGGGGTTCTTTAGCGCGTTTTCAATCGAATTCGCTGCGATTTGGTATTTTGTAGTCGTATATGGTAACAAATCTCCCTACCAAAAATTATTTATATTCGCCTCCTTTTTGGGGTAGTCGCCATATAACCTCCTTTTTATACCCTCCATCATTGTATGGAGGGTATATTAATTTTGTCATTCCGTTTGTAACTCATCGAGATATTCATTTCCGACCCTATAAAGTATATATATCATTGATCAGGGTAAAATGCTAAGACGGTCTAGCCATGTCCGACCGTCTGTTGTAATCACGCTATCTTCTGAAGGAATTGAGATAGGGTGCTGAAATTTGGCATAGGGTTGTCTTTTGTCTGCAGGCAGGTCAAGTTCGAAGGTGGGATATATCGGTCCACGTTTAGGCATAGCTCCCATATAAGGGTACCCCCCCAATTTTCGGTATTTTGGGGTTCTTGACCGTGTTTTTCAACCGAATTCGCTAAATGTCTCCACAAAAAATTATGAGTATTGGTCCACTTTTTCTGGCAGCCCCCTGATGATGAACGAAACCAATATATTGTGCTACAATTCTTTTCTACACTGTAACACATCGTAAAGAAAAAAGTCTCAGCAACATTCATACCGAGTCTAGCAACATCTCATTTACGTTTGGCAACATACTGGTACTTTCGCTGTACATATGTAAGTTAATGTTAGAAGTTATAGTTTTATTTAATCTCTAACCTTTATGTTGCGGTGCTATGCACATCTTATCTTCTTGGGTTTATAATTATAATTAAATTCAACTTAAAACTATTGTTTTACTGTAGCTTGGCCGTGCTCGTTGTTATGCCGAGTCATCACTTGCAGTGCGCTGATATAGTGCGCGTGTGTGTGGCGGATGACTGCCCTGGTGTCAGATTCTTGTTGATTTGACTGACTGCTTGCGCAGCATAATGATGGGAATGCTCTACTTGGTGGTTTGCATGTTTAGGTTGATGTTTATTAGGGTGAGCCGTTAACTCCTCCCTCTCGAATTATCAAGCGTCTCGATTGATATGTTTAGAAATATGGCAGATTATAAAGACTGCCGCGTTGATTCAAGTTAATATTGTGGTTAGCTAGTTGTTTTGTTTTGATAACAGATTCTGTTGTACCGGCTGCCAATTGGCTTTCTGACACAGTCATTTCCATTCGAGGTCTAGACATTCCTTCATGTGTGGTCATATTTTTAGTTTTCATACTAGTTTTGCGCCTTTGCCTCATTTTAACTGCCATCAGGAGGATGACCAATGCTAATATGAGACTGATGTTAAAACATAAACTGGTCTTGACTTCAGTATTTAGACGCTCGAGTTGTTTATTACTTTTCATGTGCAACGTCGTTAGTAGTTGTAGAGATAGAATTTCTTCGGTGTAGTTGTTTCTAGCTGAGTGTTTTAGTAGCGCAGTAGTGAAATTTTTATTGCCTATCCTAATTGTAGAGTTGATAAATCTTATTAAATAAGTTCCTGTTACATATTTTTCGTTTCCATTTATGACAATATTTTCTTTTATGTTATTTAACAAAATTAATCCAGGTTCTATTTCTTCTATATTGTGAATGTGATCGGCGTTTACTATTGAATATTTATGTGGGATATTAGTTATTAATTTAGGAATACATGTATTGTTTGTTATATTGGCTACATTAGATTCTAGACATAATTCATAATTTTAAGACATAATTTTTACTCGTGCGAAATTTAAAGCTTGTTCAATGTTTTGAAACGGGATTTCATCTTGCTTAAATATTTCTTCTATTTTTCTAATTTCTATTTCCGATAAAATAAATGTGTTTACAATGTTGGATTTTGTTAAATGAATGGCCGTATTAATATTCGTTATCTCCTCCTTGAAAATTTCAATTCAAATGAGGGTATTACGGAAGTCCTCATTAGTCTCTAAAATTTTTGAAATACTATTTGTCGCATTCGTTATCTCCTGAATTGTTTCTATTACATCTCTCTTGATTATTAACTGGTTATTGCTGTTGTCCGCTAACTCATTTATTTTGTTTGTCAAAAGCATAAGATCATCATGGTCTGGGCTACCTGCCAGCCATTTCCACGCCGTGCCAATTTCATCAAGAGATCTTTTAGATCTCTCTTCAGGCATTAACCGATTTATAAGGTGGGATAGGGTAGTGATGTCATTATGTAGGAAGGGGAGTAGTGGATGGTTGTCTGGGATTCCTTTGGCCAAGTCGCCCTTGATCCTCTCTAGAGTGTCATGATACTCCTTGATGTTAATCACATGCAAAATTTTGAATGTCCCTGTTTGTATCTTTCCTATTCCACTCTCTATAAGACTTCTGATTGAGAGTAGTCCAATATTTCTGTGACTCCTAAGCAGCCTGTAATTAAGAACTGAAAACCCGGTAAATAAATACGTCAGTTTCTGATATGACTCTTATGGACTATTCTCCCTGATTTAGTCAGGACAGTTGAGTGTCTGTTTTCCTTTACAACTTCTTCTTTAAAACGTTTAGATAGTTTGGTTCCTAATCTCTTATTCTGCCGAACAAATATTTTCTGACCTTCTTGATATTCTTGTGGTTCTTCCCTAACTCGATTATGATGTGCCAAATCATTTTCCTGTTTCCTCAAGAGTCTCTCGTAGTTACTAAGGCGAGTCCTTTCGTAATCTTCTGGTCCAAAGGTCGTCGGTCGTCCGAAAAATAGATCTACGGGTTTCTTTCCAATTGACGAATGTATTGTTACGAATATAAATTTAGATTTAAGTTACTTTAGATGAATTCCGTTAATTTAAGAATTTGAATTGTAACGTAAATTTCTACTACGCAGTTTATTTGAATAACTTCATAACAACAACTACTGTATAGATTTTTCTACATCCTTCCATTTCCTCTTTTATTTTCTATTTTGTTATTGACGTACAATTCTTGTTAAACGTCATCATTGATGATCGCTTAATTCCTCTTTCTTTGTTACCCCCTCACCTGTATATGTGTTGTTGTTGTTTACTCAATGTAAGTTTGTATGTGTTGTTGTTATTGTTTGCTCAATGTAAGTTTGTATGTGTTGTTGTTATTGTTTACTCAATGTAAGTTTGTATGTGTGTTTGTTGCATTGGTAGATTGTTCGTGATCTAGGTGTTACCAGATCGTCTAGAAACTTCTGTAGCTACAAGCAAGGCTCATATAAATAGGGGAAATGGAAAGGCAGTGAGTCAGTTGTGAATCAGATCGCGAATTGAAACCGTCGTGTAAAGTAAAGTGCAAAGTAAAGTTGTGTGAATAAAATCATTGTAATAATCGTAATCCGAAAGAACCCGCGTTTTATTTGGTACGAACTGTATCGGGAAATAAAACAACGTCTACACGGGAATAAGTGAAGTCCAAGAACGTAACAATTGGTGTCGGAAGTGAGATTACGATCATACTACGATGAAGTTTAAGGATCTACGAGTGGAAGACTTGAAGAAGGAGCTCAATAAATTGGAATTGTCCTCTACTGGCAACAAGGCTGAGCTACAAAAACGTCTGTTGGATGAGTTCGAGCGCCGTGGTATGAACATCGATACATATGAGTTTGACAGTAAGGATGAAGTGGATTTATCGGAAATGGGCGAATCCAACGGTGGGGGAGTCTCGTCAGTAGCTGCCAGGGGTGACGATTTAAGAGAAATGCTGGCTAAAATGTTTGAGGAAAATTCCAGAATGTTATTAGAAAACACGAGACGAATGTTCGAACAGAATTCCAGGAAGTTAGATGAAAATTCGAGAATAATGAACGAGAAACTCGAGAACATTACAGAAGTTATTGGAAGGAGAGTGGAAACCGTGGAGGTCCAAATTAAAGAGTTGGATAAGAAAGTGCCGTCGGTTGACGAGAAGATTCTGTCTGTGGATGAGAAATTTCTGGCCCACGACCATAGGTTTACGAATCTGGAGAAGAAAATGTCGGAACTGGAAATTAAAGGTGCTCCGGTGCGAGTTCCTGATAACACACTAAAAATCAAACCTCCTGTATTCGACGGCTCTACGTCATTCAATGTTTTCAAGTTACAGTTCGAGACAGTGGCTTCTAGAAATTCGTGGAACGACAGCGACAAAGCGGTTGCACTACTTCTGGCATTGAAGGGCAGTGCTGCTGATGTTATACAGAGTATTCCTGTCGCTTCTAGGAACAACTATGAAGATGTTATCGCTGCACTGGAACGTAAGTACGGTGGCGAACATAAACAAAACATCTACCTTATGGAATTAAGGGGAAGAGTACAGAGGGCAAACGAGACGTTACAAGACTTTGCAGCTGAGGTGGAACGTTTGGTGCTAATGGCGTATCCAGGAGAGAATCACCCATTGGTGGACCGTATGAAAATCGAAACCTTTGTGAATGGCATACGTGACCCTGAGATTAAATGTGCGACATATGCGTCACCAAAAACGTCATTTGCCGAAACCGTGTCGTTTGCCCTTGCCCAAGAGATGGCAAGAATAATAGTTAAGCCCCAGACCCACAAGATTCGCCAACTGGAGACCGAATGTTGCGAACACAAATCTCTCGTTAACTTCATCAAGGACGCCATGAGGCGGGTAATAGAAGAAACAAAGTTAGTAGGGATGACTAAGCCCAGGGTTAGATGCTACAACTGCGATAAAGCAGGTCATATTGCGCGCGAATGCAGAGCTAAGCGCAAACGATCCAGGTCATCGTCACCACCTCTAACGAAAGATGGTAGAAGAATGGCTCAACAGTCCACCAATGAGTCACCGTTAAACAGGATCGAGCACAGAGAAGGCGGAAAACACGATAATGCTGATGCCCAGTCTCGTCGGCCATGCAAGGCAGAATACAGGCACTGCTCAAAGGCTGAGTGCAAAGAGAATATCGTTGATGTCCGACGATTGCAGTTTGAGTCGGGTGAAGATTGGTCGACGGAACAACGAAGAGATCCCATTCTGGGCAAAATAATTTCGGCCATGGAAACGGGCAAGCGACCTGGTCGCAAAGAAATTACCTCCGAAAGCCCTCTTTTAAAATCCTATTGGGCCCAGTGGGACAGTCTACTTATAATAGATGGTTGTTTATATCGCAAATGGGAAAGTGAGGACGGTAAATCCCACCGGAACTTGATCGTCGTCCCAGATTCCAAAATAAGAGATGTCTTGTCGGAGTTTCATGATGGGCCAAGTGGAGGACATCTTGGCATAGCAAAGACCGCTGAAAAGGTAAAGCAGAGATTTTACTGGGTCGGCTGTCAAAAATCTATTGCCGACTGGATCGCCAATTGTGAAAGGTGCATAAGAGGTAAAGGTCCAACACGGAAGAGTCGAGGCTACATGCAGCAGTATAATTCAGGAGCCCCTTTTGAAAGAATCGCAATGGATGTAGCTGGACCGTTCCCCACAAGCGACTCTGGGAACCGGTATGTCTTAGTGGTCATGGATTACTTCAGTAAATGGCCAGAGGTTTATGCTATCCCAAATCAAGAAGCCAGGACAATTGTGGATGTGTTCAGCAAAAATTGGATTTGTCGCTATGGTGTTCCATCGGAGGTTCATTCCGATCAAGGTAGGAACTTTGAATCAGCGATCTTCAAGGAAATGTGTGACTCCTACGGAATCAAGAAAACCAGAACGACGCCTCTACATCCACAATCAGATGGCATGGTGGAAAGATTCAATCGCACCCTGGAAGAACATCTACGGAAAGTGGTGGACAGTGGCCAACGAGACTGGGATGAGCATATTCCCAAGTTTTTACTGGCTTACAGATCGGCCATTCATGATTCCACATCCCGGACCCCAGCCAAAGTTCTGTTCGGAAATGAATTAAAGCTACCTGGCGACTTGATATTCGGTGCTACCCCAAACGATGTGAACCAAGATGAAGACAGTCAAAACTCTTTTAGTAAAGTCCACGATGCAGTCCGACATCGAATAAAAATGGTTAGCAACCGCTTGAAGGCAAGGTACGATCGAGCGGCAAATACCGATGGGTTTCAAGAAGGGCAACTGGTACTATTGTTCAACCCACAACGAAAGAAAGGACTATGCCCCAAATTGCAAACGCACTGGGAAGGACCCTACAAGATTGTCACGAAAATAAATAACGTCGTTTATCGCATCCAGAGGAGCGACAGTCCCAGGTCGAAGATGAAAGTTGTACATTTGGAGCGGCTGACCCCCTACGGAACGGGAACTGTGCCTATTCGGGACGAACAGGCTTAAGCGGGGGGCAATGTTACGAATATAAATTTAGATTTAAGTTACTTTAGATGAATTCCGTTAATTTAAGAATTTGAATTGTAACGTAAATTTCTACTACGCAGTTTATTTGAATAACTTCATAACAACAACTACTGTATAGATTTTTCTACATCCTTCCATTTCCTCTTTTATTTTCTATTTTGTTATTGACGTACAATTCTTGTTAAACGTCATCATTGATGATCGCTTAATTCCTCTTTCTTTGTTACCCCCTCACCTGTATATGTGTTGTTGTTGTTGTTTACTCAATGTAAGTTTGTATGTGTTGTTGTTATTGTTTGCTCAATGTAAGTTTGTATGTGTTGTTGTTATTGTTTACTCAATGTAAGTTTGTATGTGTGTTTGTTGCATTGGTAGATTGTTCGTGATCTAGGTGTTACCAGATCGTCTAGAAACCTCTGTAGCTACAAGCAAGGCTCATATAAATAGGGGAAATGGAAAGGCAGTGAGTCAGTTGTGAATCAGATCGCGAATTGAAACCGTCGTGTAAAGTAAAGTGCAAAGTAAAGTTGTGTGAATAAAATCATTGTAATAATCGTAATCCGAAAGAACCCGCGAACTGTATCGGGAAATAAAACAACGTCTACACGGGAATAAGCGAAGTCCAAGAACGTAACAGTATTTTGTGA
This sequence comes from Musca vetustissima, assembly GCF_032173495.1. Lineage (NCBI taxonomy): Eukaryota > Metazoa > Arthropoda > Insecta > Diptera > Muscidae > Musca > Musca vetustissima. The sequence continues at coordinate 16,219 of NW_026879639.1, read as the reverse complement.
TTGTACTTGTTAACGCTATATTGCAATAGCTCCTCAAAAGAGTAATCGGGTCGCTCACACTTCAACGCATAATTTCCGATAAGGTCGAATGGAATCTCTCTATTTGCCCATTAACCTCGCTCTTATAAGGCGGTGCCGTAGAAATTTCTATGCCCAGTTCATCTTCCAACATAAACCGAATGGTCTGAGAATTGAAAGATCGCTCATTATCAAATACAATTGACTTCGGGACCCCAAAGTAGAAAATTATTTCTCTCAATGGTTTTCTAATGTCTTCAATACCTTTGCCATTTACCATTCTGGTTACTGCGAATTTTGTAAATTTGTCTATTGCGGTTAAAACTCGAAACTTGTCTCTAGAGAATATGTCTATGTGGAATGTACGCCCAGTATAAGTTAGCATAGGTGTTTTATTACGTTTGGGAGCGTTCGGATGTCGCTCATACTTATTCTCTTTGCATACTTTACAGATATTGAGCACACTCTTTATTTTCATAGTCATAGAAGGGAACTAGCTATCCAAAATTTGTCTCCTATTCTCGGCATTATTCCTGTGCGCTCTGTTATGAGTTTTAATAATGATTTGTTTTTGTCTCTCCTGCTCAGTAACATCTTCAACCATTATTCGAGCGAATCGTACCTTAATGTTTCAGAAGTGATGAGGGTGCAGTGCTTGAATCATAAGCATAACTGTCTCAGAGGTCTTGATGCCATTGACTACTGTAGGATTTAAGTATCTCTTTAATATGACTTTCAGATCTGATTCCGCTAGATTGGTTTCTTTAATGATATGTCTATGGTAGGGGGGAAATACAATATTAAATTTATATGAGGAAGCTGATGATTCCTCAATAATGATCTGATTTTTGGAGGTATTTATTGCCACCTCAGTGGAAGGAATCAGGTCTTCCGATGAGTCCTCGCCACTGTGAACAAAGGGTGTTAGGGAGTTAACATCTGTCACTGGTGGTCTCGATAGCGCGTCCGCGACTACATTCGTACTACCCGGTTTATAAATTAACTCGTAATTATATTCTTCTTACTGTGCCTTCCACTTCTTCATCTTCACATTCTTGAGCTGTTTAAAACTTTCAATCTGTTTGGAATTTAAATTGACACTGACTTTTGCTGGTTTCTCGGGGTTAAAAATTAAAAACGTCAATAAAACTATGGGTCTCGATACTAACTATGCCGCCTACGGACTTAACATGAAAAGGTTTCTGGTTCTTTAAAGGATTTCTAATAAATTTGCCATTAATATAATTTTTGTTCGAACCGGTGTCTATAAGAAATTTCAGTTCGTTGCCATTTTCCATTCTGAAAGGGAGGTATGGCAACGTTGAAGCTAGTCTAAAAAATAACGGCATCTACAATTGCCAACTGATCGTCTAGATCCTCCTCGTACGCTTCGTCATAGGAAACCTCATATTCCTGTTTATCAGAACCATTCATTTCATCCGGCTCTGCATCCTCACGTATTTGGGCCTCAACATTAAACATTCTCTGCTTCTTTTGCGGCTGATGAATATTTCCTCACTCATTAAGCTTGGAAGATTACCGTTCCGTCCTCGAATAAAGGTGTCCTAAGCCTTGTCCCTATATGTTTGGGTCAAGACGTCCAAAGCCTCAGTCCCTATATCCAGACAATCAATCTTGTCCAGAATCGACAAATCAACAAATAGTGGTAAACCTTCTGGTAAAAGTCCGTTATGTTTTGCCCACCCTGAGACAAGACGGTCATTTGATATTTCGACCTTAGAGTACGAAATATCTCTCTTATCTGAAAAATGAAGAACTAAACACTTTCTAATGGCTTTCCAATTTAATGGGGTCCGATAAGACTCTAAAGCCGTGTCGGCCTCACTAACAATTTTATACCTAACAGTGAAGTATTTGGTTGTTGCCCTCAGCCTTTCTCCACGAACTAAATTCTCCTGGCTCCCTTAACGTTTTCACTATGTCTGGTATTCTCTCTCCTTCTGAGATATCCCCAGATCCTTCTATGACGACATCCTTAATGACGGTAACATCCTCCCCCTGTATGAGAAGGTTTGCCACCGTCTCACTTATTATTCGCTTCATCTCATTGGTTTGCGTTTTCCTAAAGGGATTAAACCTTCCGGGAGCTGCCCCAGAAGACGAAGATGTCTTTTAGGCGTAGTCCCCATATAACCCCATTCTTATATTAATATAATTATCTGATTTTTCCGCGTTTTGGGTTTGGTTCTAACACTCTGTTATAATCATTTCACCTGCGAAGGATATCGAGACACAAAACCAGAACGTACGGTTCGATAATGAACTATATGTGAACTATAGCCCGCATTTAGGCTTAGCCGTAGCACTTATGTGGGAGGTACCAGAAGGCATGGACCGATATCCCCCAAATTCGGACATGAACTAAGTTTGGAAGACATAATAAGATGGGATAAAAACAAATTTTTCTGAAACGGATTTGGTCCAAAGAAACATGGGGTCTAGAACCAATATTTCGATGAGGCACATTTTCACCGTGTGATAGTGTATACACACTAATTAGCAATAAGGCTGAGGGTATAATTTTCTAATAAAAATTATTGCTTACATAATCGGTTTGTAGATATGTCGGTATAGGTCAATTTTTTTGTATGTTCCCTATATTTTCATTTCAAGAACCTGCAAGTATATATTTTCCTTCTAGTTTCCCGGTAGTCCGCTAGTTCTTACGTAACATCCTTTTCGTACTCCTACTCAGGAACGGTTTTCGTACCGGCTGTTGGGATGTGATTATCCTGTGGTTGTTGGGTCCTTGGATGTGTTAGTCCTTGTAGTTGTTGGGTTCTAGGATGTGTTAATCCTTGTGGTTGTTGGGTTCTAGGATGTGTTAATCCTTGTGGTTGTTGGGTTCTAGGATGTGTTAATCCTTGTAGTTGTTGGGTCCTTGGATGTGTTAATCTTTGTAGTTGTTGGGTTCTAGGGTGTGTTAATCCTTGTGGTTGTTGGGCGCCAGTTAATGTTAGAAGTGATAGTTTTATTTAATCTCTAACCTTTATGTTGCGGTGCTATGCACCTCTTATCTTCTTGGGTTTATAATTATAATTAAATTCAACTTAAAACTATTATTTTACTGTAGCTTGGCCGTGCTCGTTGTTATGCCGAGTCATCACTTGCAGTGCGCTGATATTAGTGCGCGTGTGTGTGGCGGATGACTGCCCTGGTGTCAGATTCCTGTTGATTTGACTGACTGCTTGCGCAGCATAATGATGGGAATGCTCTACTTGGTGGTTTGCATGTTTAGTTTGATGTTTATTAGGGTGAGCCGTTAACTTGTATGTACATATGTTTGATCGTCACCAGTTGGTATCATACGAACATCATCGTAGGAATATCACCGATAACGTTCTAATGCATATACAGAGATATACACATAACTTTAAATATGTCATAAGCGTATTCTCGCGCAGCTTCTGCCAACGATGCTGCTAATAGTTATTGTATTTTTATACCCTCCACCATAGTATGGAGGGTATATTAATTTTGACATTCCGTTTGTAACTCACCGAAATATTCATTTCTGACCCTATAAAGTATATATATTCGTGATCAGGGTAAAATTCTAAGACGATCTAGCCATGTCCGTCCGTCCGTCTGTTGTAATCACGCTATCTTCCGAAGGAATTTAGATAGGGTGATGAAATTTTGCATAGGGTTGTCTTTTGTCTGCAGGCAGGTCAAGTTCGAAGATGGGATATATCGGTCCACGTTTAGGCAAAGCTCCCATATAAGGGTACCCCCAAATTTTCGGTATTTTGGGGTTCTTGAGCGCGTTTTTCCACCGAATTCGCTGAAATTTGGAACATTGGGTTCTTATTGGGTACAAAATGTCTCCACAAAAAAATTATAAATATAGGTGCACTTTTTCTGGTAGCCCCCATATAACGGTACCTCCTAATTGTCAGTATTTTGGGGGTTTTGGTCGTATTTTTCCACCGAATTGGATGTAATTTAGTACTTTGAGTTCTATATAGGTTCCAAATCACTGCACAAAAAGTTATGAATATCGGTCCATTTTTTCTGGTAGCACCCCATATAAGGGTACCCCCAATTTTCGTTATTTTGGGGTTCTTGATCACGTTTTTCAACCGAATTCGCTGAAATTTGGTACATTGGATACTTATTGGAAACCAAATATTTGTAATAAAAATTATAAATATAAGTCAATTTTTTCTGGTAGCTCCCATATAAGGGTACCCCCAAATTTTCGGTATTTTGGGGTTCTTGAGCGCGTTTTTCCACCGAATTCGCTGAAATTTGGAACATTGGGTTCTTATTGGGTACAAAATGTCTCCACAAAAAAATTATAAATATAGGTGCACTTTTTCTGGTAGCCCCCATATAACGGTACCTCCTAATTGTCAGTATTTTGGGGGTTTTGGTCGTATTTTTCCACCGAATTGGATGTCATTTAGTACTTTGAGTTCTATATAGGTTCCAAATCACTGCACAAAAAGTTATGAATATCGGTCCATTTTTTCTGGTAGCACCCCATATAAGGGTACCCCCAATTTTCGTTATTTTGGGGTTCTTGATCGCGTTTTTCAACCGAATTCGCTGAAATTTGGTACATTGGATACTTATTGGATACCAAATATTTGTAATAAAAATTATAAATATAAGTCAATTTTTTCTGGTAGCTCCCATATAGGGTACCCCCAAATTTCGGTATTTTGGGGTTTTTGAGCGCGTTTTTCAACCGAATTCGCTGAAATTTGGTATATTGGGTTCTTATTGGGTACCAAATATCTCCACTAAAAATTATAAATATAAGTGCATTTTTTTCTGTTAGCCCCCATATAAAGATACCCCCAAATTTCGGCATTTGGAGGTTCTTTTTTCAACCGAAATAACTGAAATTTGGTATTTTGTAGCCGTATATGGAAACAAATCTCCCCACCAAGAATTACTAATGCGCTTTTTCACTTGTTTACTTTCATGTACTCAATGTTCAATATACATACGATATGTACATAGTTATAGTTAATATTTCATCAGCCTTCGTACAAAATTAGATGTAAAATTGTATAAAATTTGAATTCTCTTTACAAAATTACTTTAGCTTTGCCCTTAGTAACACAAGGTTGTACATTGTGAAATAATTTAGCAAATAAAGTCAAATTAACCTTATGATTTAATAAACCTGGTTTTATTTCTAATCATAAAAGTTTGGTCCTGTGCGAGTCGGATCCAGTTGGATCATTATATAAAATTAAATATAATTAACTTCTTTAATTCAAACCCGTGAATCTAGAAATAAGTTTGTGAAATTGCAGATGATTTAGCAACATTAGTGGCATACCGGCCGTATGAAAAGCTCATTGACTCGTCTTCAAATTTATTCGGAAGAATCCAATCACAGATTTCCACCTGTACGAAGACAAATTTGTGGCAACACGAGGTAACTTATATGCGTTGAATAAATGTTAGCTCCAGCAGCAGTACCAAGCAACAATGATGCTATAGATCAATTAGCAAAACAACAAGCGGACTTCTTGCAAAAAAATGGGTGACACTTCATCGTCAAAATCGAGCGAGCTTCCAAGGATAAGTATACCACCATTCTCCGGTTCATACAACACTTGGAACTGTTTCAAAGATCTCTTCGAAAGCACCATCGATTCGAAGTCCAACCTATCAAACATACAAAAATTCCATTACCTCAAATCTTTATTGAAGGATGATGCAGCGAAAGTGATTCAACATATTCCAGTGACTGACTCAGCATACAAAACCGCATTTCTTCGGTTAAATGATAGGTATGATCGGCCAAAACATATTATAAATTCCTTGATCGAGACCTTTATGGCACTGCCGACAACCTCTACCGAAAACTGTACAATTTTGAGAAAAATTTCCGACGGTGCTAACTAAATTATTAGAGGTATGAATGCTCTTGACCACGATGATAGGGATTGTTGGCTGATATACATATTGCTTGGACGAGTTGACTCCGAAACTAAACGCCGATGGATTCAGGATAGTCGATATAACACTAGACCGTCGATTGACGGAGAATCCAATCAACCTAAACACTCGCATTTTATGAAATCAACATCAAGTTCAACGAAATGTCTGGTGAGTAACGATAGCAGGCAAATTAATCTTTGCTTTATTTGCAAGTCTTCTGACCACATAATCTTAAAATGCCCAAAATTCGTTCAACTTTCAACTGAGGAAAGACGAAAGATCGCCAAGGAATCATCACTTTGTTACAATTGCCTCCGAACAGGACATTCTGTCCTTAATTGTTCAAAAAGGAATCGATGTAAAATATGCAAGAAACGTCATCATACTACAGAACCAACGAATATCCATGCTAGAGATTTTTCATAACCTGGCTAAGGGCCTAATCCAAGATTTGCACCTAGCCGATCCTGGTTAAAATATTTCATTGCCGATAGACATATTGTTCGGTGTCGACTACTTATGGAACATTTTTACGTTCGATCGCCGGGTTGATTATCAGGGTAACACACTCGCATTTTCTACAATTTGTGGTTGGGTGGTCACATACATCGAAAACCCTACAAACGTGTCTACTGTAGATATCGACCGCAGTCTTAGACAATTTTGCGAAATGGGGGAGCCAGACAGAAAACTTGACGCTGATCCAGATACGGCCTATGTTGAAGAACATTTTCGTCGCACCCATAAACCTGGCGACAAAGGAAAATATATTGTACAATTACCATTCAAACTTGAAATTCAGACGTTCCTCTTGGTAAGATATTTTATTTACCACATCACCCCGTAGTTGGAGAAAAAATCCGAGTTGTTTTTGATGGTTCGTTCAAAGATTCCAATGGTATTTCTCTTAACAACACTTTACACATCGGTCCAAGTATCCAGAGAGATTTGTTCTCCGTATGCCTTCGTTTTCGATTGCATCGTTGTTTTCTCTGCGGATATTGTCAAACCAAATCTGGGTTCACGATAAACATAAAAATTACCAACGGATTATTTGGCGTGAAAACCCAATGGATGTTCAGAAACATTACCATCTGTGCACAGTTACCTACGGAACTGCCTGCGCTCCATACCTTTCAGTTCGTGTGTTGGAACAGCTAGCAGAAGACTACAAGGCAGTTTACCCTATAGCCAGCAAAATACTTTTTGAAGATTTTTATGTCGACGATGTTTTGACCGGCGCAGCCACCGAAGAAGAAGTCCTAAGGCGCAAAAATGAATTAGTGTTGCTACTCGGCCAAGCTGGGTTGGAACTACGGAAATGGGTATCAAATTGTTCACTTATCTCTGAATTACCTGAAGCAACATTACTTTTCAACAAAGGAAACGACGACGTAAAAAAGGTACTTGGTGTTTATTGGAGACCCAGCGATGACATATTGGGATTCAAACTTAACCTCAAACACGAAGTTTTACCTACCAAACGTCAAATCTAGTCAGATGTATCCAGAATATTTGTCCCCATCGGTTCTCTTGGCTCCGACCGTTATAAACTTCAAAATACTTCTTAGATAACTCTGGTCGTGTACATTATCGTGGGACGAGCACATTCCAGAAAACTTATTGTCGAAATGGAAATATTGGAGAAACGATTTACAACTCATCTCTGAACTGAACATCAACAGGTATGTCTCTAATGACAACACACAACTTGAACTACACGGATTTTCGGACGCATCCGTCAACGCATATTCTGCCGTTATATAACCGGTTCCACTCCAGAAGTAATGATTAAAGCCGCAAAGACGCAAGTCACCCCCATCAAATAACGTACGCTGCCCCAGCTGGAGCTATGCGGGCACTCCTACTCACCCGTTTACTGAAGCGAGTAAAAAATGCCATGCATCACCAAAATATCATCGTAAGACTCTGGTGCGACTCAACCATCGTATTGTCATGGCTTTCGCAACCTCCTATCAGATTGAAAACATTTGAAGGCAATCGAACGTCAGAAATCTTGGAAATCGCACCTAGAGACATTTGGAACCATATATCTTCAAAACTAAATCCTGCCGACTGCGCATCGAGAGGAATGACTGCATCCTCCTTATTAATGTTTCCACTTTGGTGGAAGGGACCAGTTTTTCTGAGGAATCACGATAAGTATAATGAAACTATAACTAATGTTAATGAATTTGATATACTTGCAGATCCAGAAACTATGTCTGCCCTAAAGCCAGCAACGCAAATTATGGTTGCCAGTTTTGATGATGTCAACACATTGGACGAACTCATAAAATGAGTGTCAAAGTGGTCAAAACTAGTTCGAATTGTTGGATATATTTACCGTTTCCTACATATTTTGAAACGGCACTACGAAATACAAACAACAAGCCTTTCGTTTAATGAAATTGAAGAGAGCAAATGGATTTTATTTAAACACGCTCAGAAATGCTTTACTGAAGATATAAATAGGCTAAAACAACAATGTCCGGTTAGTTTTCGATCAAAGCTTATCAAAATATTTCCATTTATTGATAGCAGTGGTATTCTGAGAGTTGGAGGCAGATTACGAAATTCTGATCTTGTCGTAGCACCGTACTTATTCTCAACGACCTTCATGTGAAACACTTGCACCCTGGCGTGTCGGCACTGTTTGTTATTGTTCGCCAATCATATTGGATTTTTGGAGCGAGAAACTTAATTCGAACGTTAACCCACAAATGCATCAATGTTTTCGTCAACGTCAAACTATGTACCATCAATTTATGGGCGATTTATCCAGAGTACGTGTTCGTCAAGCATTCCCATTCGAAAATTACGGTTGTGACTACGCTGGCCCGTTTATTTTAAAGCAATATCATTGAAGAAACGCTCGCAAATCCAAGGGATACATATGTCTATTTGTATGCCTAGAAACGTCGGCAATACACTTGGAATTGGCAACGGACTTAAGTACTGAATGTTTCTTGGCTGTTTGCGGTGGTTTGTAGCTCGGGGGGAAAGTGTCGTAACATATTCAGCGACAACGACAGAAACTTTTTAGGCGCCTCACGACAATTATCAGAAATGCAGAAGGTAACATTGTCCCAAACACATATTGATTTAATTGCCAATCATTGGCTGAAGACGGCATCAAATGGAATTTCATTCCAACAGCAACACTACACTATGGAGGAATTTGGGAGTCTGCTGTTCGTTCGGTCAAATTGCATCTTAAAAGGGTAATTCATAATACGGAATTAACATTCGAACACATTGTTAGCACAAGTTGAATCCGTGGTCAACTCAAGGCCACTTGGAGTAGCACCTGATACAGAATGTGGTTATTTATCACCTGCCCATTTCTTAATCGGTCGGCCATATACTTGTGTCCCAGAAGGAGATGTCACAGATATCAGCCTCAATAAATTAAACTACTGGTAGCATGTCCAAAATATGTTTCAAGGGTTTTGGAAAAGGTGGCACCAAGAATACCTGACATCACTACAGCAACGAGCAAAATGGCAAAGACAACAGCCTAACTTAAACATTGGAGATGTTGTACTTCTAAAGGAGAAAAATCTACCACCCTCGAAATTGCCAATGGCAAAAATGATTTAAGTATTTCCAGGTGCGGACAAAAAGGTGCGTACTGTAAAAACTAAAACTCAATCTGGAGAATCTACTCGTTACGAGTTAATTTGTCCCCGTTACCAACGCTCTGATACATAGTGTCAGGGGGGCCGGGTGATGGTGCACGAAACCAATATATTGTGCTACAATTCTTTTCTCATTCTCATTTTGTCATTCCATTTTTAACTCACCGAAATATTCATTTCCGATCCTATAAAGTACATATATTCTTGATCAGGGTAAAATTCTAAGACGATCTAGCCATGTCCATCCGTCCGTCTGTTGTAATCACGCTATCTTCCGAAGGAATTGAGATAGGGTGCTGAAATTTTGCATAGGGTTGTCTTTTGTCTGCAGGCAGGTCAAGTTCGAAGATGGGATATATCGGTCCACGTTTAAGCATAGCTCCCGTATAAGTGTACCCCACAATTTTAGGTATTTTGGGGTTCTTGAGCGCGTTTTTCAACCGAATTCGCTGAAATTTGGTACGTTGGGTTCTTATTGGGTACTAAATGTCTCCACAAAAAAATATGAGTATAGGTCCACTTTTTCTTGTTGCCCCCATATAACGGCACCTTCTAACTTTCAGTATTTTGGGGGGTTTGATCGTATTTTTCCCCCCAATTGGCTGTAATTTAGTACTTTGAGTTCTTAATAGGTTTCAAATCACTCCACAAAAATTACGAATATAGGTCAATTTTTTTTCGGGTAGCCCCCATATAAGGGTACCCCCAATATTCGGTATTTTGTAGTCGTATATGGTAACAAATCTCCCTACCAAAAATTATTTATATTCGCCCCCTTATTGGGGTAGTCCCTATATAACTCCCTTTTTATACCCTCCACCATAGTATGGAGGGTATATTAATTTTGTCATTCCGTTTTTAACTCACCGAAATATTCATTTCCGACCCTATAAAGTATATATATATATTTCAAAAAGGGAAACTCGAGAGTCCTCCCACCGAAAACAAATAATAACAACGTTTTGTATGATTGCAAATACTGTAAAAATATTAAAAAATAAGTTTAAAAAATTTTCTTTACACGATAGAAATTCTTTCAGAATGAAGTCATTTCGACCGATTTAAGGCAATATAGGTATATACAAAATTCCAGTCTTTCTAGTGTTAAAAAGTCTCAGGAACATTCATACCAAGTCTAGCAACATACTGGTACTTTCGATGTGCATATGTATGTACATATGTTTGACCGTCACCAGTTGGTATCATACGAACATCATCGTAGGAATATCACCGTTAACGTTCTAATGCATATACAGTGATATACACATAACTTTAAATATGTCATAAGCGTATTCTCGCGCAGCTTCTGCCAACGATGCTGCTAATAGTTTTTGTCGTTTTTACTTTCATGTACTCAGTGTTCAATATACATACGATATGTACATACTTATAGTTAATATTTCATCAGCCTTCATACAAAATTAGGTGTAATAAAATTTGAATTCTCTTTACAAAATTACTTTAGATTTGCCCTTAGTAACACAAGGTTGTACATCGTGAAATAAATTAGCAAATAAAGTCAAATTAACCTTATGATTTAATGAACCTGGTTTTATTTCTAATCACCCCCATATAACGGCACCTTCTAACTTTCAGTATTTTGGGGGTTTTATCAGTAGTAGTAAGACATAACAGCGACGCCAAATTGCTTTATGCAAATTGCCCTACGCAAATTGATTTATGTTAATTGCTTTATACAAATGACGTAATCGGTCTGTATTGATGACTCATCCTTCTCTTTTCCTCTTGGTGTGTTGTGTGATCGTATTGTGTTCTCTCTCTTTCCCTCTTATTGTTTTATGGCGTCCGTCTGTTCAATATTTTCTTTCGTCTTTCCCTAATGTGGTCCATTTATAATTGATTTATGCTAATTGCTTTACGCAAATGACGTAATTGCCGTCCGTCTGTTCAATATTTTCTTTCGTCTTTGCCCAATGTGGTCCATTTGTATGACCTTGATGACCCTGAAAGTTTATTGGCCCCCGAAATCAATAGCGCGAGTGTCCCATATTTGTTCTTTCCCCCCTTTGTTCCGTATATTTCCCGTAAGCTTATGTGTGTTTCCCCCTTCCCTATCCACTTGTTTTCTTTTTTGTCTTGTCCAATGTGGTCCATTTGTATGACCTTGATGACCCTGCAAGTTTATTGGCCCCCGAAATCAATACCGCTTGTGTCCCATATTTGTTCTTCCCCCCTTTCTTCCGTATTTTTTCTGTAAGTGTCCCCCCCCCCCCCCCCTTCCCTATTCACTTGTTTTCGTGATGCAGTGTCGCAGTGCGGCCACCGCTCTTGCCTACATTTATCCCCCCTTCTCTACCCACTTGTTTTTTCTTGGTTGCACAATATTGTGAAATACATGAAGCAGTGTCTCATATGATTGTCTATTGGAACAAGACTCAATCCGATCATGGGTGTCTTATCAGAAAGAATTTGTTTCTGTGTATGAGTTCTTTGATCTGTTCAATGCATACATGTTGTTGTTAGTTCTTCCAAAATGAACAACTCGATTGAATCGACTGTTTGTAGTTTGTTATAATTTACAAGATGTAATGTCTGTCCATTGAAGCATATTTTTGGGCGCCCATCGGTCTTTAGCTTTTATCAACAACATGCGTGCGTACCCAGATTCTATGGTCATCTTAATCGATCTTTTTGATGTGTACATGTTGTTTTTCAATATTTGTCGCCTATAGTCAAAAGAGTTTTTTTTTGCCTTTTATTTGCCTCATATATACAATATATTCCTAAAGATTTTTTAAATCAATATAAAAAAGCAATATAAACAAATCAATTGTTTTTCATTGGGATGGAATAAATCCAGAGGTGAAAAAAATCAGCTCGCTTGTGTGATTAAATAAGGAAAAAAATATAAAAACTTGCATGTAAATAACATCAATAGAACCCTTAGATTTAATATAAATAAGTTAATAAACTTTTATATAAAACAGTGTGAAATAGATAAGGAAAGCGATGGCTTCTAACGCGAACTTAATTAAAGTATTAAATTCCTTTAATTATAAGAGAATTATAAGAATTAATGAATTGGATGAAAATAAGGAATATATAATCAATGATGCATATAGGACCCAAACTAAGTACGGAGATAGAATTGTGCTGAAGTTGGAAGATGCTATATTATATTTACCACCCCGGTTTCTGAAACTGAAGGATGATAATGTAAAGGAATTGGGTTCAGGTGGATATAGCATATCGAAGTTATCATTAAGCGACAAAGAACATAATTTATACAGATTACAATTAAAGCAAACTGACTCAAATTTCGCTTACCAACCATATTTAACACAATAAAAGAAAATAAAAAATATAAAATAAAGCTGATGTTTTATTTTCAAAAATTAGGGAAAATTACTTTTTCAACATTACATTTGGTTAATGAAGCTTGTTGTGAACTTAGAAGATCTTTTCGTTAATTTTAAATTTATTAACATTCGTTTTTATTTCCGTTTTATAACGTACAATTTGTTTTGTATGAATCGATTTTATCGAAAGAGTGTAAACGTTGTATAACATGTTGGTTATCGATTTTTAAGACGTGTTCAGTAATACTTTGTAATGATATTATCGTTTATTGCTTCTTGTGGTGGCTTCTTTTGTCATTCCAGGAGAAACCGCTAAGAGAGATAGAATTAAGTAAGAACAACCTTTGTACCCTTTTGATTATGTAATCATTTCGACTTACTTTGTAATTTTAATATATCGTTTATTTAGATAATAAAACAAACAAACAAAAGCGACAACGACGACGAGTTGTATTCAGTGCAAACGAAGGTACTGAAATCGCAGTGCAAATAAACAGACTTTGTAATCGAACAAAAGGCCAGATTGTTCTGGGTTTGTTTCAATTAACCGGCAAAGTTTGGGTTTTATTATAATTCTTCAGCCAGAAGTTGGTCATTTTCTAGAGTGAAAACTTCTTTATACGTTACAGCCGTAACATTATTTTTATTATCTAATTCTCCTGGAACAAGTGTATGGAACGTCGTAGCCAACGATTGAAACCCAATATGTCTCATGGTGATGAGAATGCAAAAATGCCGTTGCCTGCGGCTGTCACTGCGTCAGCCTCATCGTCTGAGAGTGACCACGAAAAAACAATTATGGAGCAACAAGAAAATACCATGAGCGACGTAGAAAGTCTCAGGGAAGAGGTTCGTGCTTTAAAGTCATCGCTACAGGCGTATATGAATGCCGCCAATACATTGAAAAAAGTTGCTGTCTCACAACCTCCAAATATTCATCAAAATGCAGTAGCTGCGCTGTCTACTACACCGCATTACAGTGTTGCGTCGATGCCTAGCCGGACTATGGGAACGCCGTATACGCCGACAACACAACAGTTAAGTATCGACCATCAGCACATGTTTAGCCAAAACATAAATTCGCCGCAATATTCTACCCCCTTCTTTCTACAGCCGCTTGTACAACACCAAACGTACTGTCCACCATCATATGCGCCAATAAAACAACAATTACATTACACGCCGCATTTCACATACCAGCGCCCTTCACATAATTTGCCGCCGTCACCTTTGTCAGATGCGCCAACGTTACCCCATTTATTTAGTGATGCGCAAACGTCAAACGATAAACCATCACAGAGATTGTTGACAGCAACGCCAATGTCGGTCACAACATCAACACAGCCAAACGTTGGGCTGCAATCACAACAAAATAATTATGGTGAACCAACAAATAATTCTTTGCCGCCGCTACATCAACCACAGCAGCAGAATATAACGATGCAGCCAACATATTCACAAACACATACGTCGACTTTCGCAACCACGCAAAATGCCGGTAATACCGAAAATTTTTTATACCAAGTGCCACAACATATGGAGCAGTCGGGTATGCAGTATTCTGTCCGCAAATTGCATGACTTACCCGATTTTAATGGACAACCTGAACAGTGGCCCATGTTTGCTGTTTCATTTAAAGAAACAACACGTATGTATAATTATACACAGTTGGAAAATCTAACACGGTTACAGAAGGCCCTGAAAGGAGAAGCCAGAGCCAGAGTGGAGGCATTTTTAATACACCCTGAAGGGGTAGATCAAGTGATGTCAACGTTGGAATTCCATTTTGGACGTCCGCAGATAATGATTCGATCCAAAGTACGAGCATTTCCTACAATTTCTGGCAAGAAAATGTCTGATATAATAAATTATAGTACATTGGTGTCAAATCTTACCGTTTTTTTGGAAAACGCAGGAGCAACGCCACACTTGTGTAATCCAACGTTGCTAGAAGAATTGGTCAACAAGTTGCCTCTTTCTAAACGCGAAGAATGGGCAAAAGTGTCTTTGAACACTTTGGGGCGATATCCCACAATACGCCAGTTTAGTGCTTGGCTTCAAGAGGTTGCCACATATGTTTCTTTTGCAACAGAAAGTGATCCCACTAAAGCTGATGGTATGCAGAATAAAAATACCAAAGTGAAACAGTCTTTTGCAATAACAACGAGTGACATCCGGAAGAACTGTTGCGTAGTTTGTGGCCAAAAACACTTGATATATTATTGCAGTAAATTTAAGAACTTTTCCACAGCTGACAGGTGGAAGATGGTAAAATCTAAACATTTATGTTTTAATTGTTTGAAGGCAGATCACATTTCCCAAAAATGTAATAAACGACAGCAATGTCCAGTGGATGGATGCCAAAAGTACCACAACCGCTTATTGCATGAAGATGGCAATAATAAAAACATAAATGAAAATCGAAACAATAACGCGGGTGATGGTGGAATGCAGGCGTCAGCGGATAGCGGCGAAAATGTTACACCATCTGTAATAACAATAGTGGATGATTACACGAAAAGCAAAACATTATTCAAATATTTGCCTGTGAAATTAAAAGGCCCCAAAGGTGAAATAAGCATAGTTGCATTTATTGACGATGGGTCAAAAATTTCTTTGCTGGAAGAAAAAGTTGCCAAGCATATAGGATTAAGTGGACCTTGTAGTAGTTTGTCACTAGGATGGATTGGTGGCAAAACATCAAGTGAAAGGTCTATGAGAATTGATGTGGAAATCGGGAGTATGAATGGACAGTATTTGCAAATGAAAAATGTTAGAACCACCAATCATTTAAAACTACCACCACAATCACTGAATATTGAAAATTTTAAAAAACGATTTTCTATTTTAGAAAATTTCCATATTGATGATTACTTTGATGAGACCCCTAGGTTGTTAATTGGATTACCCCACATTAGATTGTTTCGACCACAAAACGTAATGGACTTGGATGAACATTTTTCTGTGCACCAAACACTTTTGGGCAACATTTTATTTGGCTCCAACGAGGAATCAGCTGACAACATGGTTTGTGTGATTGACGTCAACGAATATAATGATATTCAAAAGCAAGTAGCTGAGTATTTTTCAATTGAAGGTTTTGGTATGAAACCCGTTTCGCCCGTTGAGTCTGAGGAAGACAAAAGAGCCGAAGCTATCCTTAAAAATACAACTGTAAAAATTGGAAACCAATATGAAACTGGTCTTTTGTGGCTTAAAAATGATTATGAATTTAAGGATACGTATTCTGTAGCTCTCAGGCGTCTTCAAGGTATTGAAGCAAAACTCAAGAAAGACGAATCACTAGCTAAATGG